>NC_081552.1:62224517-62405972 GCF_963082655.1 Stomoxys calcitrans
GGTAGAGTAGCGTGTTATGTAGTTGGTTCCGCCTGGCTTTTGCCTTTACGTATCCCTACTGCGTACAGTGTTGTCCTATAACCGCTATGGTCACCACAGCGGATATCAAAATATGGAATCTTTAAAGATACTTCTTAGGACCAACAATTAAAAGCATGCTAAATTCGGCCGGGCCGAATTTTGGGAACCCGACATCATGGATGCTGCTAAAAACGTATACAAAATAAATTTTAAAGATTCTAGGAACCGAACAAGGTTAATGGAGAGACCAGATTATAGACTGATTTGGACAATACGTGGCTGTTGGAAGTCTTAACAGAACTCCACATGTCAGCCAAATCGGACAAAAATTGCGGTTTGTAAGGACTCAAGATGTCAAATCGGCAGATCGGTTAACATGGTTTTAGACGGACTTGAACCGTAATTGACACAGTTGTTGGAAGTCATAACAAAACACTGCATGCAAAGTTTTAGCCAAATCGGACAAAAATTATGCCTTGTAAGGACTCAAAAAGTACAATCGGGAGATCGGTATATATGGGAGCTAAATCAGGTTATATACCGATTTGGACCGTACTTAGCACAGTTGTTGGAAGTCATAACAGAACACTACATGCAAAATGTAAGCCAAATCGGACAAAAATTGGGGCTTTCAGGTTTGCAAGAGGTCAAATCGGAATATCGGTTTATATGGGAGCTATCTAAATCGATATGGTAATATGGTAATCGATACTAAGTATCTGTGCACAATTTCAAGCGGCTAGTTTTACGCGTTCGACCGCTATCGTGACTTCGACGGACGGACGGACATGGCTAGATCGACTCAGAATGTCGAGACAATGAAGAATATATATACTTTATGGGGTCATAGATCAATATTTCGAGGTGTTACAAACGGAATGACTAGTTTAGTATATACCCATCCTGTGGTGGTGGGTGTAAAAATGGATTTTGCAGCGTAGGCAGTGCTTTGTCAATTTACTAGTATTATTTTCGAGAAAAGGAATTTTGTCAGTAAGCACCGGTTAGTTCAGTCAAATAAAGTTTAAAACTTAAGAGACCAGTCTCTATTAGTAAACAGGAATATATAATTTTTCTGACTTTTAATGGGTAAAGCTACAATAAACAAAACTACCACCAACCAACCGATCGCACAGTTCATGTTGATAAGTGATCAATGAATTGTTTGTCCATACTTATATCACACGCCACCAGGACCGACATTAAGACTAAGTTAAGCCAAGACTTTAGTTGTAGTGGTAGCATTTAAGAAACTTCTCAGTCAAGGTAAAATTTTTAGAAAAAGCTTAACACTTAGAAAGATATTCAGGCTCAAAAGAGCCAAATTTTAGTCTTCGCATAAGTAACTAAAACAGTTCCAACATACTTGCCTATAACTGTCATAGCTAAAACACTATGCTCGTACGGTTTACCCCAATTCTACAGGGTAAATTTCTTTCACATTCACATTCTTGCCTATAACTGTCATAGCTAAAACACTGTGCTCGTACGGTTTACCCCAATTCTACAGGGTAAATTTCTTTCACATTCAAATAAAATTTTATATGCCTTGGTTGCTCAGAGAGATGGTTCTTCTCAGCGTGTGTTTGTTCTTCATGGCTCGCCGAAAACATTATAAAAGCTTCTGATAACCGTATTTTACTTGGCTCTTTGTTTTGGTTTTATTGTTGTATAGTCGTGGCCGTTACGTAGGTTTGTTGGTTACCAGTTGTGGTGATGGTGTTGCTGTTGATGGTGCTTTTGTTGGTCCTGTTGCTGTTGGGTTATGTTGTCATCTGAGGCAGAGGAATGTCTTTGTGTGTGTGCAGTATAGTTTATGTTATTTATCACTCCCCCATTCGAAGCGGAATGAAATGGAACGACATGAGTAACAACATCCTTTTATGGATTTCTAAATACAAGAAGAGCTTTCTTGTTGTTCCCTTGGAACATTCCAAAACAACAGAGCGGCTACTGACAGACATTCACATTAATTTGTATGCAACCAACCACTCATATTAGTTTATTACTCCATGTATGAATATTGGATTGCTATGTTTAATGGTTGTTGGAATGCAGCAAAGTTAAGGGAATACAAAGAATACGATTATTCCAAGCCAGCGAATATTGAGCTGGGTCGGTAGATTGAAACTGCATAAAGATATGTTGATATGTTTGTCTCATGTATAATACTAGCTGGCTCCGTGTGCTTCGCTACATCCTAAAGTTGCTACTTAAAATTTAATGTTTCTGAAAATACTTTGAAACTGGTGCCCAGAGTCATGGGTCTTTCTCGGATCTACACTACTTTAGGTGTTTATCGTATGTATTGTTCATATACATACGAAATACGATACAAAGTTTTAAAGTCCCACAGGACCTTATTCTGAATTTTGGAGTATGGTGATTTCGATCGAAGAATATTTTGCAAATAAGTATTCCGATCGGTTTGTAAACCCCACCCCCCCACTTTGGCACAGGGTACTTTAACTAATTGAATTTGATTGTAACACCCAGAAGGAAAAGCGATAAACCCATTGATAGGTAAACCGATCGACTCGGAATCACTTCCTGATTCGATTTAGCTATGTCTGTCTGTCTGTCGCCCGTCTGTCGTTGTTAATTTCTGTACAAAGTACAGGTCGCACTTTTCGGCCGATAGTCTTAAAACTTGGTGCAGGTATCTTTTTCGGCCTAGACACGAAGCCTATTTAAATTCAAAACAAGTAAAAAGGCATTAAGTTCGGCCGGGTCGAACTTTGGATACCCACCACCTCGGGTATATATGTAAAGCACCTTTCGTCAAAATCCGGTGAAAAATGCATACCTTAAGCCCCATAGAAGCTATATCGAAATATGTTCCGATTTGGACCAAATACTAATAAGTACACATAATTGTTCAATTGTATATAACAAAATATTGGTCTTTTAAGTAGCTATATCTAACAATAAACCGATTTGAAGCATGTACCACACGGATGTCGAAATGCTTAGCATAAGTCACTGTGTAAAATTTCAGTGAAATCGTATTATAAATGCGACTTTTATGGGATCAAGACTATAAATCGAGATATCGGTCTATATGGCAGATCTGCACGGATCTGGGTCAAATTTGAATAGGATGTCGAAGGGCCTAACACAACTCACCGTCCCAAATTTCTGCGTCATCAGACAATAAACGCGCCTTTTATGACCCCCAAAACCTTAGATCGAGAGATCGGGCTATATGCCATATTGCAGAAGTATGTCGAGGTGCTTAATTTAACCCACTGTCATCAATTTCGGCCACATTGGACAATAAATGCGCCTTTTATGGACCCAAAACCTTTAATCGAGAGATCGGTATATATGGCAGCTATATCCAAATCTGGACCGATCTGAGCCAAATTGACAAAGGATGTCGAAGGGCTTAACACTACTCACTGTCCCAAATTTCAGCAAAATCGGGTAATAAATGTGGTTTTTATGGGCGTAAAACCCTAAATCAGGGGATCGGTCTATATGGCAGCTATATCCAAATCAGGACCGATCTGGGCCAAATTGACGAAGGATGTCGAAGGGCTTATCACAACTCACTATCCCAAATTGCAGCAAAATCGGATAATAAATGTGGCTGTTTATGGGCCTAAGACCCTAAATCGATAGATTGGTCTATATGGCAGCTATATCCAAATCTGGACCGATCTGAACCAAATTGACAAAGGATATCGAAGGGCCTAACATAACTCACTGTCCCAAATTTCAGCAAAATCGGATAATAAATGTGGCTTTAATGGGCCTAAGACCCTAAATCGGATATAGCTCCCATATTTATGTTCCACCGATTGGACTAATATTGCAATTATGTGGTTATTTCTTAACCGTTTCTCTCGAAATTCGGCAGGAAGGACTCTCTTGACTCTCGATATTACTGGCGAATTTCATAGAAATCGGTTCAGATTTAGATATAGCTCTCTTGTTATACCCTCCACCATAAGATGGGGGTTATACTAATTTCGTCATTCTGTTTGTAACTACTCGAAATATTCGTCTGAGACCCCATAAAGTATATATATTCTTGATCGTCGCGACATTCTATGTCGATCTAGCCATGTCTGTCCGTCCGTCCGTCTGTCTGTCGAAAGCACGCTAACTTCCGAAGGAGTAACGCTAGCCGCTTGAAATTTTGCACAAATACTTCTTATTAGTGTAGGTCGGTTGGTGTTGTAAATGGGCCATATTGGTGCATGTTTTGATATTGCTGCCATATAAACCGATCTTGGGTCTTGGCTTCTTGAGCCTCTAGAGTGCGTAATTCTTATCCAATTGGAATGAAATTTTGCACGACATGTGTTGTTATGATATCCAATAACCATGCTAAGTATGGTTCAAATCGGTCCATGTTTTAATATAGCTGCCATATAAACCGATCTTGGGTCTTGACTTCTTGAGCCTCTAGAGTGGGCAATTCTTATCCGATTGGAATGAAATTTTGCACGACGTGTTTTTTTTTTGATATCCAACAACTTTGCCAAGTATAGTTCAAATCGGTCCATAACCTAATATAGCTGCCATACCAACCGATCTTGGGTCTTGACTTCTTGAGCCTCTAGAGTGCGCAAATCTTATTCGATTGGAATGAAATTTTGCACGACGTATTTTGTTATGATATCCAATAAATGTGCCATGTATGGTTCAAATCGGTCCATAATCTGATATAGCTGTCATATAAACCTATCTTGGGTCTTGACTTCTTGAGCCTCCAGAGGGCGCAATTCTTATCCGATTTGAATGAATTTTGGCACGACGTGTTTTGTTATGATATCCAACAACTGTGCCAAGTATGGTTCAAATCGGTCCATAACCTGATATAGCTGTCATATAAACCGATCTTGGGTCTAGACTTCTTGAGCCTCTGGAGTGTGCAATTCTTGTCCGATTGGAATGAAATTTTGTACGACGGATTCTCTCATGACCATCAACATACGTGTTTATTATGGTCTGAATCGGTCTATAGCCCGATACAGCTCCCATATAAATCGATCCCTCTATTTTACTTCTAGAGCCCCTAAAGGGCGCAATTCTTATTCGAATTGGCTGACATTTTACACAGGTCTCCAGCATGTAATAATATAATAATGGCAGAGCAAATCTTTTCTTATATCCTTTTTTGCCTAAGAAGAGATGCCGGGAGAAGAACTCGGCAAATGCGATCCATGGTGGAGGGTATGTAAGATTCGGCCCGGCCGAACTTAGCACGCTTTTACTTGTATATATAGGGTGATTTTTTTGAGGTTAGGATTTTCATGCATTAGTATTTGACAGATCACGTGGGATTTCAGACATGGTGTCAAAGAGAAAGATGCTCAGTATGCTTTGACATTTCATCATGAATAGACTTACTAACGAGCAACGCTTGCAAATCATTGAATTTTATTACCAAAATCAGTGTTCGGTTCGAAATGTGTTCATTCACCGTAACGTTGCGTCCAACAGCATCTTTGAAAAAATACGGTCCAATGATTCCACCAGCGTACAAACCACACCAAACAGTGCATTTTTCGGGATGCATGGGCAGTTCTTGAACGGCTTCTGGTTGCTCTTCACTCCAAATGCGGCAATTTTGCTTATTTACGTAGCCATTCAACCAGAAATGAGCCTCATCGCTGAACGGTGAATGAACACATTTCGAACCGAACACTGATTTTGGTAATAAAATTCAATGATTTGCAAGCGTTGCTCGTTAGTAAGTCTATTCATGATGAAATGTCAAAGCATACTGAGCATCTTTCTCTTTGACACCATGTCTGAAATCCCACGTGATCTGTCAAATACTAATGCATGAAAATCCTAACCTCAAAAAAATCACCCTTTATATCGCCCGATTTTCACTCCTAGAGCAACTGCAAGCGCATTTATTGACCAATCTATCCAAATTTTTGTACAAAACTTTCCTCAACGACTACTACAATATCCAGGAAGGTTGCTCGAAATCGGTTCAGATTTAGATATAGCTCCCATATATATGTTCGTCCGCTTTCGTCGACGACTCCACAATATTTGAAAAGTTTGTGGAAGCTATATCACATTAAGATATAGCTTCTACATATTTGGGTAATTTGCAGTAATGTTCTCATTTCGCAACCGAAGTTATTACAGCTTGAATATATTTGCACGCAATTTGATAGAGAATGTTTAATAACCCATCTGAAAACAACCGTCGGGGTTCATCGAAGTTAGTTCAGAATTAGATGTAGGTCCCACTTTGTACTTATAGGATAGGTGAAGGGGATTATACAGTCGGCACCGCCCGACTTTTGCCTTTCATTACTTTTTTTAATTCCAGAAAGCTATGTCCGTTTATCTGTCCATGTATTCTTGTGATTTAGATACAGGTCGTATTGGTTGTACGATTTTCTCAAACTTGCACAAGTCACTTCTATGGTCAAAGAACAAACAATATTGATTTTGTAAAAAATTGAATCAAATTTAGATGTAGCTCCCATATATAACATTCATCCAATAATGGCTTCTATGGTTGTAGGAGCCAAAATTTTGTTCCGATTTTTATAAAAGATAGCGTGAGGTGTTTTATTTAATGTTCCAATATGTGTGTAAAAATTTAATGAAACTAGTTTCAGATTTAAATATGACTACTAATTATGTATATATATCATCGTATATGGATTTTTTATACCCACCACCATAGGATAGGGGGTATATTCATACCGTTTGCAACACATTGAAATGTCCATTTCCGACCGTATAATTATCGTAAAATTCTAAGTCGATTTAGCGATGCCCGTGTGTCTACCCGTCTGTCCGTCCGTCTATTGTAATCACTCTGCAGCCATCAAAACATTTAATTGAGCTAAAATTTGGCACGGATACGTAACAAGCCCCTATTAAGATACAACTATAGATGCAGTAGTAGAGTTATAATAACATAGGATGGATAATATATCCATGGTGGTAAGTATCCAAAGTTCGGCCGTGCCCGTTTTTACTTGTTTTTATTCGATTTAGCTTTAACCGTCTCTCTGTCCATGTATTCTTGTGATTAAGGTACAGGTCGTAGTGGTTGTCCGATTTTCGTCACTAGTCACTTTTTTTGTCCAAGAACAAACGCTATGGATTTTGAAAAAAATTAGATTTAGATGTAGCTCCCGTATATTACTTTCGTCCGATAATACCTTTTATGGCTGTAGGAGCCAAAATGTTGATCCGACCTCTATAAAAGCTAGCGTGAAGTGTTTTATTTGATGTTCCAATATGTGTGCAAAATTTAATCAAAATCGGTTCATATTTAGATAAAGCTATCAAATATGTATATCTTCTATCCTATATAGATTTTTATACCCTCCACCATAAGATGGAGGGTATACTAATTTCGTAATTCTGATTGTAACTACTCGAAATGATTGTAACATAAAGTATATATATTCTTGATCGTCGTGACATTTTATGTCGATCTAGCCATGTCCGTCCGTCTGTCCGTCCGTCCGAAAGCACGCAAACTTCCGAAGGAGTAAAGCTAGCCGCTTGAAATTTTGCACAACTACTTCTTATTAGTGTAGGTCAGTTGGTGTTGAAAATGGGCCATATCGGTCCATGTTTTGATATAGCTGCCATGTAAACCGATCTTGGGTCTTGACTTTTTTTGCCTCTAGAGTGCGCAATTCTTATTCGATTGGGATGAAATTTTGCACGACGTGTTTTGCTATGATATCCAACAACTGTGCCAAGTATGGTTCAAATCGGTTCATAACCTGATATAGCTGCCATATCAACAGATCTGGGGTCTTGACTTCTTGAGCCTCTAGAGGGCGCAATTCTTATCCGATTGGAATTAAATTTCGCACGACGTGTTTTGTCACGATATCCAACAACTGTGCCATGTATGGTTTAAATCGGTCCATAATCTTATATAGCTGTCATATAAACCGACCTTGGGTCTTGACTTCTTGAGCCTCTAGAGGCGGAAATCTTATCCAATTTGAATGAATTTTGGCACGTAGTACTTTGTTATGATATCCAACAACTATGCCAAATATGGTTCAAATCGGTTCATAACCTGATATAGCTGTCATATGAACAGATCTGGGGACTTGACTTCTTGAGCTTCTAGAGGGCGCAATTCTTATCCAATTTGAATGAATTTTGGCACGTAGTACTTTGTTATGATATCCAACAACTATGCCAAATATGGTTCAAATCGGTTCATAACCTGATATAGCTGCCATATAAACCGATCTGGGATCTTGACTTCTTGAGCCTCTAGAGGTCGCAATTATTGTCCGATTTGCCTGAAATTTTGTACGACGGATTCTTTCATGACCATCAACATACGTGTTTATTATTGCCTGAATCGGTATTTAGCCCGATACAGCTCCCATATAAATCGATCTCTCTATTTTACTTCTTGAGCCCCCAAAGGGCGCAATTCTTATTCGAATTGGCTGACATTTTACACAGGCCTCCAACATATAATTTAATTATGGTCCAACCGGACCATATCTTGATATCGCTCTAATAGCAGAGGAAATCTCTTCTTATATCCTTTTTTCCCAAAGAAGAGATGCCCGGAAAAGAACTCGACAAATGCGATCCATGATGGAGGGTATATAAGATTCGGCCCGGCCGAACTTAGCACGCTTTTACTTGTTGTTCTTTATTCGAGTCACTGCTAATTGGACCTCATTCTGACTGGGAGATAAACATCCTATACCATCATGATTGATTGGTTCTGCGGTATCCTCTTCGCCGCAAACGCCGGACACAAGCATTTGGGTAAAATGTTCTTTCCATATCCTCAGCATGCTATCTGTGTCTGTTACCAGATTTCCTTCTTTGTCTCTGCAGGAGAATGTGCCTGCACCAAAGCCATCGGTTTGATGTTTAATTCGTTGGTAGAATTTTCGGACTTCATTCTGACTTCTGTGCATCTCAATTCGCAAGCGGCTCGCCATAACGAGGGATACATGTGCAATCCCACAAAACACATGCGGTTGGGGCGCTGGGCCAATATCCCGCCCCCGAAAACTACAATATGAAAACTACTATGAGCAACAAAGGAATTGTGGTCAAGGTACAGTTCGCTTTTTTATACCCACCACCGAAGGATGGGGGTATATTCATTATGTCATTCCGTTTGCAACACATCGAAATAGCCATTTCCGACCCTGTAAAGTATATATATTCTTGATCAGCGTAAAAATCTAAGACGATCTAGACATGTCCGTCCGTCTGTCTGTTGAAATCATGCTACAGTCTTTAAAAATAGAGATATTGAGCTGAAAGCAGGACAAGTTCGAAGATGGGCTATATCAGACTATATCTTGATATAGCCCCCATTTAGACCGATCCGCCGATTTAGGGTCTTAGGCCCATAAAAGCCACATTTATTATCCGATGTTGATGAAATTTGGGACAGTGAGTTGTGTTAGGCCCTTTGATATATTTCTTCAATTTGATACAGATCGGTTTAGATTTGGATATAGCTGCCATATAGACCGATCCTCCGATTTATGGTGTTAGGCCCATAAAAGCCACATTTATTGTCCGATTTTGCTGAAATTCGGGACAGTGAGTTGTGTTAGACCCTTGGACATCTTTCTATAATTTGGTCCAGATCGGTTCAGATTTGGATATAGCTGCCATATAGATCGATCCTCCGATTTATGGTGTTAGGCCATAAAAGCCACATATATTGCCGATGTTGCCGAAATTTGGGACATTGGGTTGCGTTATGCCCCTTGACATACTTCTGCAATATCGCACAGATCGGTCCAGATGTGGATATAGCTGCCATATAGACCGATATCTAGGTTTTAGGTTTTGGTGCCATAAAAGACGCATTTATTGTCCGATGTCGCTGAAATTTGAAACAGTGAGTTTGGTTATGCTCTTCGACGTCCCTCTTCAATTTGGCCCAGATCAGTCCAGATTTGAACATAGCTGCCATTTAGACCGATCTCTCGATTAAGGGTTTTGGGCCCATAAAAGAGGCATTTATTGTCCGAAAATTTTGGATAGTGCTTTGTGTTAGGCTTTTCGACATATTTATGCAACTTGGCCCAAATCGGTCCAGATTTGGATATAGCTGCCATGTAGACCGATATCTCGATTTAAAGTCTTGGCCCCCTAAAATTTGTAATTTATTTATTTACACCCGCACAACAAGAATATAAAATTCTTGTAATTAAAGTGCGGGTAATATCTCCAACAATTGTACATAGTAAACACTTAAAACTAAGAATCTATAGCTATACAATACATCACAGATTTTGAATGAATAACTTACGGAAAAAACTAACAATTGTGGCTTTGTAGATTTAAATTTAAAAGAAACAAGTAAAAGCGTGCTAAGTTCGGCCGGGCCGAATCTTATATACCCTCCACCATGGATCGCATTTGTCGAGTTCTTTTCCCGGCATCTCTTCTTAGGCGAAACAGGATATAAGAAAAGATTTGCTCTGCTATTAGAGCGATATCAAGATATGGTCCGGTTTGGACCACAACTAAATTATATGTTGGAGACCTGTGTAAAATGTCAGCCAATTGGAATAAGAATTGCGCCCTTTGGGGGCTCAAGAAGTAAAATAGAGAGATCGATTTATATGGGAGCTGTATCGGGCTATAGACAAATTCAGACCATCATAAATACGTATGTTGATGGTCATTAATGAATCCGTCGTACAAAATTTCAGTCAAATCGGATAATAATTGCGACCTCTAGAGGCTTAAGAAGTCAAGACCCAAAATCGGTTTATATGACAGCTATATCAGGTTATGGTCTGATTTAAACCATACTTAGCACAGTTGTTGGATATTATAACAAAACACGTCGTGCAAAATTTCGTTCCAATCGGACAAGAATTGCACACTCTAGAGGCTCAAGAAGTCAAGACCCAAGATCGGTTTATATGGCAGCTATATCAGGTTATGGACCGATTTAAACTATACTTGGCACGGTTGTTGGATACCATAACAAAACACGTTGTGCAAAATTTCATTCCAATCGGATAAGAATTGCGCACTCTAGAGGCTCAAGAAGTCAAGACCCCAGATCGGTTTATATGGCAGCTACATCAGGTTATGGACCGATTCAAACCGTACTTGGCACAGTGGTTGGATATCATAACAAAACACGTCGTGCAAAATTTCATTCCAATCGGATAAGAATTGCGCACTCTACAGGCTCAAGAAGTCAAGACCCAAGATCGGTTTATATGGCAGCTATATCAAAACATGGACCGATATGGCCCATTTACAATACCAGCCGACCTACACTAATAAGAAGTATTTGTGCAAAATTTCAAGCGGCTAGCTTTACTCCTTCGGAACTTAGCGTGCTTTCGACAGACAGACGGACGGACGGACGGACAGACGGACGGACATGGCTAGTTCGACATAAAATGTCGCGACGATCAAGAATATATATACTTTATGGGGTCTCAGACGAATATTTCGAGTAGTTACAAACAGAATGACGATATTAGTATACCCCCCATCTTATGGTGGAGGGTATAAAAAAAACAAGTAAAAGCGTGCTAAGTTCGGCCGGGCCGAATCTTATATACCCTCCACCATGGACCGCATTTGTCGAGTTCTTTTCCCCTTTAGGGGCTCAATAAGTAAAATAGAGAGATCGATCTATATGGGAGCTGTATCAGGCTATAGACCGATTCAGACCATAATAAACGCGTATGTTGATGGTCGTGAGAGAAAACGTCGTTCAAAATTTCATTCCAATCGGATAAGAATTGCGCACTCTAGAGGCTCAAGAAGTCAAGACCCAAGATCGGTTTATATGGCAGCTATATCAGGTTATGGACCGATTTAAACCTTACTTGCCACAGTTAGTGGATATCATAACAAAACACGTCGTGCCAAAATCCATTCAAATCGGATAAGAATTGCGCCCTCTAGAGGCTCAAGAAGTCAAGACCCAAGATCGGTTTATATGGCAGCTATATCATATTATGGACCGATTTAAACCATACTTGGCACAGTTGTTGGTTATCATAACAAAACACGTTGTGCAAAATTTCATTCCAATCGGATAAGAATTGCGCACTCTAGAGGCTCAAGAAGTCAAGACCCAAGATCGGTTTATATGGCAGCTATATCAGGTTATGGTCCGATTTGAACCATACTTGGCACAGTTGGTGGATATCATAACAAAACACGTCGTGCCAAAATCCATTCAAATCGGATAAGAATTGCGCCCTCTCGAGGCTCAAGAAGTCAAGATCCAAGATCGGTTTATATGACAGCTATATCAGGTTATGGTCTGATTTAAAACATACTTGGCACAGTTGTTTGATATCATAGCAAAACACATAGTGCAAAATTTCATGCCAATCGGATAAGAATTGCGCACTCTAGAGGCTCAAGAAGTCAAGACGCAAGATCGGTTTATATGGCAGCTATATCAAAACATGGAGCGATATGGCCCATTTACAATACCAACCGACCTACACTAATAAGAAGTATTTGTGCAAAATTTCAAGCGGCTAGCTTTACTCCTTCGGAAATTAGCGTGCTTTCGACAGACAGACGGACGGACGGACGGACGGACGGACGGACGGACGGACGGACGTACGGACAGACGGACGGACATGGCTAGATCGACATACAATTTCACGACGATCAAGAATATATATACTTTATAGGGTCTCAGACGAATATTTCGAGTAGTTACAAACAGAATGACGAAATTAGTATACCCCCCATCTTATGGTGGAGGGTATAAAAACAAAAGTGAATTTATCAATTAAAGAGGAATTAGTAGACTTAGTTGATCCGAAAAAAAAGAATTTTAGGTAAGTATAGAAGAATAGAAATAAATATATAAATTAGTCTTAACATTCATCAACTTAATGCAGTAAAATGTTTCCAAAGTCTGGTTTTAAATGTTGCCGAGTTACTGAGTAATTGCAGATCGTTAGGAAGAGAATTCCAGAGACGTACAGCGAATATGAATACATGCCATTCAGAAACAAGCCTCCGATACATTTTGGGAATGATTTTTTTACCTCTAATAGATCTGGCGAAATCAATAAATCCATACAGATATTGTGGTGCCTGCGTGTAGATCAGTTTATGCAGGAAAGTAAGCGATCTTAGGAACAACAATTGCTGTAAGGAGACGCCATACAGAGATAAACAGTATTCAGAGATGGAATCGCGCCGTCTCAAGCCAAATACATAACGAGTAACGCTATTAAAAAAGGTGTTAAGCTTACGTCTACTTACCGAGTCGCAATTAGCAAACAACTCACAGCCGTAGAGAATGCCAGGAACAAGATAAGTCTTTGCCAAGAGAGACCTAACCCGCAGCGGAGTAAGCGACTGAGTGGCCCAGAGAGCACGCAATTTTGAATATCCCTGACCAACGACAGAGTCGATATGATTACTCCAAGTCAATGTGCTATTAATAACAACGCCCAAGTTCTTTGCATGAGGAACGATTTCCAGTCTAGAGTCGTTAATGTATATACCGACATCACATGAAAAACGAGACAGCCTGTTTCTGATAACCACACACTTGGACTTTACAGGGTTGAGACACAGGCCATTGGCTTTCGCCCACGTGCTGACTCTTGACAGATCATGATTAAGCAGACGTATGTTTTCAGCAATCTCATCCCTCGGACTGCCGATATATATTTGTACATCGTCAGCGTACATATGTACCTCACAATAAGACAATTGACCCGCCAAGTCGTTACTGTACAATGAAAAGAGAAGAGGACCCAGAATTGATCCCTGAGGAACACCTTTTGAAACAAGCAGAGGTGCCGATAGAGAAGACTTATAACTGACGGACTGAGTGCGGTGTGACAGGTACGACAAAATAAGACGAACGGACGTAGAGGAAAAATTGTAAAGATGTCTCATCTTATCATATAACAAGGAATGATCCACAGTGTCAAATGCCTTAGAATGGTCAAGAAGAACAAGGAAATTTATCTTGTCATTCTCCAAATTGACCCTGATCCTCTCAGTGACCTCTGCCAAGGCAGTAACGTAGCTGTGGTAAGGTCGAAATCCGGACTGTCTCACATATAACAAAGAGTTCTCGTTGACAAAAGACGACATTTGCAAATACAACAATTTCTCAAAGACCTTTGACAAGTAACAAAGAATCGCAATTGGTCTATATTCCTTGGAATTGTTAGGCAGTGGGATGACTTTGGCATGTTTCCACGCTAATGGAAAGTAACTCGTGGTCAAAATCCTATTAATAACATAGGTTACATGAGGAATAATAAGGGGGAGCAAGAGTCTTACAAATCGAGGATCAATGCCATCAGATCCGACAGCGTTAGACTTTACAGTCGAGACGCACTCAAGGACATCGGTGGGACCAATACAGCTGAAGCCAAAACCAGAGTCGTCATCGAGGGAGGGGGAGACATTGAAGCCATAGAAATTGGGATCAACTGGGATCTGTGGGACATTAACAAAAGCATCGTTAAGCCCATTGATGTCCAAGTTTGTTGAACATCTATTAGCATCTTTCCCAATTCCTATGTCTCGAATAACCTTCCACGTTCTCTTGGAGCCTATTGCAGAAGTAAAGCGTCTGTAATAGTAGTCTTTCTTGGCTATCTTAATCAACTTATTGACATGGTCTCTTGCTAAGCGAAAGGCATCATGTAACTCAGGCGTCCTGAAACATCTCCACCGGCGATGCGACATATTCCTCACGTGAATAGCCGAACGAATATCCCGGGAGAACCACGGTTTCGATCTGGAGGACACTTCTCTAGTCTTGAGTGGAACCGTAAGTTCCTGTAGGTCACGGATATTTCTCTGTAGAAAGTCAGTTTGTTCATCGATAGTTTCCATACGAAATTTCAGATCCCAGTCGATGAGCACAGCACTCGAAAGCAAAAAATCATGGTCGAGACGGGCAAAGTCTCTATATGAATAAGTTTCCCTAGTCCTGGTGAGCTCAAATTCATAACATAAAAAGATCAAGTCATGGTTCGAAAAACAGTTGGTCGTATAGGAGGACTTTCGAAGTGTCACTAACAAAGTACAGATCGAGAAGCGTGCTGGAGGATGCGGAAAAATGCGTGGGAATTGTTGAATTGACAGGCAAAAGCCCCAAGGAAGACATTTCAAACGTCAAGCCCATGTCCTGTAAAACATTAGAGTTGAAGTCCCCAGCAACCACAATGTCTGAGTAAGCAAGAGAGAGAGGTTCAAGGACAGAGAAAAAATCTCGCGTATCCGTACGATTGTTCGGTCTATAAACGCACCCCACTAGGAGCTTGGTATCGGCAGCAGACACCTCAACGAAAACATACTCAATTGGGCCACCTGGGTTAGACTTTGTACATAACTGAGTATTCAGGTAGTTTCTCACATACAGAGCGGTGCCGCCCCCACGACGTAATCTATCAGCTCTATGCACGCTATATCCTGAGACGCTACAGTCTTCAAAAATAGAGATATTGAGCTGAAACTTTGCAAAGATTCTTGTTTTGTCCATAAGCAGGTTAAGTTCGAAGATGGGCTATATCGGACTATATCTTGATATAGCCCCCATATAGACCGATCCGCCGATTTAGGGTCTTAGGCCCATAAAAGCCACATTTATTATCCGATTTTGCTGAAATTTGAGACAGTGAGTTATGTTAGGCCCCTCAACATCCTTCGTCAATTTGGCCCAGATCGGTTCAGATTTGGATATAGCTGCCATATAGACCGATCCTCCGATTTAGGGTCTAAGGCTCATAAAAGCCACATTTATTATCCGATTTTGCTGAAATTTGGGACAGTGACTTGTGTTAGGCCCCTCGACATCCTTCGTCAATTTGGCTCAGATCACTCCAGATTTGGATATAGCTGCCATATAGACCGATCCCCTGATTTAGGGTTTTAGGCCCATAAAAGCCACATTTATTACCCGATTTTGTTGAAATTTGGGACAGTGAGTAGAGATAGGCCCCTCGACATCCTTCGTCAATTTGGTCCAGATCGGTCCAGATATGGATATAGCTGCCATATAGACCGATCTCTCGATTAAAGGTTTTGGGCCCATAAAAGGCGCATTTATTGTCCGATGTGGCCGAAATTAGGGACAGTGGGTTAAATTAAGCCCTTCGACATACTTCTGCAATATGGCACATATCGGTTCAGATTTGGATATAGCTGCCATATAGCCCAATCTCTCGATCTAAGGTCTTGAGGTCATAAAATGCGCGTTTATTGTCCGATGACGCCGAAATTTGGGACGGTGAGTTGTGTTAGGCGCTTCGATATCCTTTTTAAGTTTGATCCAGATCCGTCCAGGTCTGCCATATAGACCGATATCCCGATTTATAGTCTTGGTCCCATAAAGTCGCATTTATAATCCGATTTCACTTAAATTTTACACAGTGACTTATGCTAAGCATTTCGACATCCGTTTAGTGCTTGGTTAAAATCGGTTTAATTTTAGATATAGCTACTTAAAAGACCAATATTTTGTTATACGCAATTGAAAAATGACTTGTACTTATAAGTATTTGGTCCAAATCGGAACATATTTCGAAATAGCTGCTATGGGGCATAAGGTATGCATTTTTCACCGGATTTTGACGAAAGGTGTTTTACATATATACCCGAGGTGGTGGGTATCCAAAGTTCGGCCCGGCCGAACTTAACGCCTTTTTATACCCTCCACCATAAGATGGGGGGTATACTAATTTCGTCATTCTGTTTGTAACTACTCGAAATATTCGTCTGAGACCCCATAAAGTATATATATTCTTGATCGTCGTGACATTTTATGTCGATCTAGCCATGTCCGTCCGTCTGTCCGTCCGTCCGTCCGTCTGTCTGTCGAAAGCACGCTTACTTCCGAAGGAGTAAAGCTAGCCGCTTGAAATTTTGCACAAATACTTATTATTAGTGTAGGTCGGTTGGTATTGTAAATGGGCCATATCGGTCCATGTTTTGACATAGCTGCCATATAAACCGATCTTGGGTCTTGACTTCTTGAGCCTTTAGAGTGCGCAATTCTTATCCGATTGGGATGAAATTTTGCATGACATGTTTTCCTATGATATCCAACAACTGTGCCAAGTAAAGTTCAAATCGGTCCATAACCTGATAAAGCTGCCATATAAACCGATCTTGGGTCTTGACTTCTTGAGCCTCTAGAGTGCGCAATTCTTATTCGATTGAAATGAAATTTTGCACGACGTGTTTTGTTATGATACCCAACAACTGTGCCAAGTATGGTTTAAATCGGTCCATAACCTGATATAGCTGCCATATAAACCGATCTTGGGTCTTGACTTCTTGCACGACGTGTTTTGCTATGATATCCAACAATTGTGCCAAGTATGGTTCAAATCGGTTCATAACCTGATATAGCTGCCATATAAACCGATATTGGGTCTTGACTTCTTGAGCCTCTAGCGTGCGCAATTCTTATCCGATCAAAATGAAATTTTGCATGACGTGTTTTGCTATGATATCCAACAACTGTGCCAAGTATGGTTCAAATCGGTTCATAACCTGATATAGCTGCCATATAAACCGATATTGGGTCTTGACTTCTTGAGCCTCTAGCGTGCGCAATTCTTATCCGATCAAAATGAAATTTTGCACGACGTGTTTTGTTATGATATACAACAAATGTGCCAAGTATGGTTCAAATCGGTTCATAACCTGATATAGCTGCCATATAAACCGATCTTGGGTCTTGACTTCTTGATCCTCTAGAGTGCGCAATTCTTATCCGATTGGGATGAAATTTTGCATGACATGTTTTGCTATGATATCCAACAACTGTGCCAAGTATAGTTCAAATCGGTCCATAACCTGATATAGCTGCCATATAAACCGATCTTGGGTCTTGACTTCTTGAGCCTCTAGAGTGCGCAATTCTTATCCGATTGAAATGAAATTTTGCACGACGTGTTTTGTTATGATACCAAACAACTGTGCCAAGTATAGTTCAAATCGGTTCATAACCTGATATAGCTGCCATATAAACCGACATTGGGTCTTGACTTCTTGAGCCTCTAGCGTGCGCAATTCTTATCCGATTGGGATGAAATTTTGCACGACGTGTTTTGCTATGATATCCAACAATTGTGCCAAGTATGGTTCAAATCGGTTCATAACCTGATATAGCTGCCATATAAACCGATATTGGGTCTTGACTTCTTGAGCCTCTAGAGTGCGCAATTCTTATCCGATTGAAATTAAATTTTGCATGACGTGTTTTGCTATGAAATCCAACAACTGTGCCAAGTATGGTTCAAATCGGTTCATAACCTGATATAGCTGCCATATAAACCGATATTGGGTCTTGACTTCTTGAGCCTCTAGCGTGCGCAATTCTTATCCGATCAAAATGAAATTTTTCACGACGTGTTTTGTTATGATATACAACAAATGTGCCAAGTATGGTTCAAATCGGTTCATAACCTGATATAGCTGCCATATAAACCGATCTTGGGTCTTGACTTCTTGAGCCTCTAGAGTGCGCAATTCTTATCCGATTGGGATGAAATTTTGCACGACGTGTTTTGCTATGATATCCAACAATTGTGCCAAGTATGGTTCAAATCGGTTCATAACCTGATATAGCTGCCATATAAACCGATATTGGGTCTTGACTTCTTGAGCCTCTAGAGTGCGCAATTCTTATCCGATTGAAATTAAATTTTGCATGACATGTTTTGCTATGATATCCAACAACTGTGCCAAGTATGGTTCAAATCGGTTCATAACCTGATATAGCTGCCATATAAACCGATATTGGGTCTTGACTTCTTGAGCCTCTAGCGTGCGCAATTCTTATCCGATCAAAATGAAATTTTGCACGACGTGTTTTGTTATGATATACAACAAATGTGCCAAGTATGGTTCAAATCGGTTCATAACCTGATATAGCTGCCATATAAACCGATCTTGGGTCTTGACTTCTTGATCCTCTAGAGTGCGCAATTCTTATCCGATTGGGATGAAATTTTGCATGACATGTTTTGCTATGATATCCAACAACTGTGCCAAGTATAGTTCAAATCGGTCCATAACCTGATATAGCTGCCATATAAACCGATCTTGGGTCTTGACTTCTTGAGCCTCTAGAGTGCGCAATTCTTATCCGATTGAAATGAAATTTTGCACGACGTGTTTTGTTATGATACCAAACAACTGTGCCAAGTATAGTTCAAATCGGTTCATAACCTGATATAGCTGCCATATAAACCGATATTGGGTCTTGACTTCTTGAGCCTCTAGCGTGCGCAATTCTTATCCGATTGGGATGAAATTTTGCACGACGTGTTTTGCTATGATATCCAACAATTGTGCCAAGTATGGTTCAAATCGGTTCATAACCTGATATAGCTGCCATATAAACCGATATTGGGTCTTGACTTCTTGAGCCTCTAGAGTGCGCAATTCTTATCCGATTGAAATGAAATTTTGCACGACGTGTTTTGTTATGATACCAAACAACTGTGCCAAGTATAGTTCAAATCGGTTCATAACCTGATATAGCTGCCATATAAACCGATATTGGGTCTTGACTTCTTGAGCCTCTAGCGTGCGCAATTCTTATCCGATTGGGATGAAATTTTGCACGACGTGTTTTGCTATGATATCCAACAATTGTGCCAAGTATGGTTCAAATCGGTTCATAACCTGATATAGCTGCCATATAAACCGATATTGGGTCTTGACTTCTTGAGCCTCTAGAGTGCGCAATTCTTATCCGATTGAAATTAAATTTTGCATGACGTGTTTTGCTATGAAATCCAACAACTGTGCCAAGTATGGTTCAAATCGGTTCATAACCTGATATAGCTGCCATATAAACCGATATTGGGTCTTGACTTCTTGAGCCTCTAGCGTGCCCAATTCTTATCCGATCAAAATGAAATTTTGCACGACGTGTTTTGTTATGATATACAACAAATGTGCCAAGTATGGTTCAAATCGGTTCATAACCTGATATAGCTGCCATATAAACCGATCTTGGGTCTTGACTTCTTGATCCTCTAGAGTGCGCAATTCTTATCCGATTGGGATGAAATTTTGCATGACATGTTTTGCTATGATATCCAACAACTGTGCCAAGTATAGTTCAAATCGGTCCATAACCTGATATAGCTGCCATATAAACCGATCTTGGGTCTTGACTTCTTGAGCCTCTAGAGTGCGCAATTCTTATCCGATTGAAATGAAATTTTGCACGACGTGTTTTGTTATGATACCAAACAACTGTGCCAAGTATAGTTCAAATCGGTCCATAACCTGATATAGCTGCCATATAAACCGATCTTGGGTCTTGACTTCTTGAGCCTCTAGAGTGCGCAATTCCTATCCGATTGGGATGAAATTTTGCACGACGTGTTTTGTTATGATATCCAACAACTGTTCCAAGTATGGTTGAAATCGGTCTATAACCTGATATAGCTGTCATATAAACAGATCTGGGGATTTGACTTCTTGAGCTTCTAGAGGGCGCAATTCCTATCCAATTTGGCTGAAATTTTGCATGACGTATTTTATTTTTACTTTCAACAACTGTGTCAAATAAGGTTTAAATCCATTCATAACCTGAAATAGCTGCCATATAAACCGATCTGGGATCTTGACTTCTTGACCCCTAGAGGTCGCAATTATTATCCGATATGCCTGAAATTTTGTACGATGGATCCTCTCATGACCATCAACAAACGTGTTTATTATGGTCTGAATCGGTCTATAGCCCGATGCAGATCCCATATAAATCGTTCTCTCTATTTTACTTCGTGAGCCCCAATGGGCGCAATTCTTATACGAATTGGCTGAAATTTTACACAGGTCTCCAACATATAATTTAATTGTGGTCCGAACCGGACCATATCTTGATATCGTTTTAATAGCAGAGCAACTCTTTTCTTATATCCTTTTTAGCCTAAGAAGAGATGCCGAGAAAACAACTCGACAAATGCAATCCATGGTGGAGGGTATATAAGATTCGGCCCGGCCGAACTTAGCAAGCTTTTAATTGTTACTTGTTTAATTTGTCATTATTTTTGGAATTTGGGCTCGAGAATTCGCTGCACAGGCTACCCCAAAGCCTACACGCCTAGATTCGGAAACTACACCGCAGTCAGCCAAAAGGCTGCGGTCACCTGGAGGACATCCCATTCCTAGAAGAACTAGGGCGAACAACAGAAAGATGGGTCCAAGAACCTTTGCTAATATCGCTAGGGACAGTTTGGTGATGGCAGATGTCAAAAAGAGAGAAGAACAGGGCTGCATACTTAGGAAAAATTAGGGTGGGGTAGTCAATGGTATGTTCCTGGGTCTCCTCCATTTTGTAACAATGCAGGCTGATATCGAAGCCGATACAGACCAATTACCTTCGGCGATCAACGCTCAATTGAAATGTATCGTTGCGCGCTAAAAATGATTGGTGAGATTTAGTCAAGAAGGAAGATATTCCTTCTCGACCAATAGCGCATGCTTGGATACCAAGGATTCACTCAGATCCTGAAGCGATACTTGGAAGACTAAGGGAATGTAATCCCAATCTTTCAACCACCGACTGGGAGATTGGTAGATTGGATGAGGCTGATGGTGACCGGAGACATGCAGTATTCGTACTAAACTCCGGCTGTCTCGCAGACCTCAATAAGTCTGAAGGGGTTGTATCCTACGGACTAAACAAGTTGAAACTGAAGGTATATAGAAGCGGTGGGGTTTGGGAATTAAGAGACGACTCAGCAGTTGTTGCTGAACACTTGCCTGAGGAACTATCGACAACATTGCTAAGGTCTGGCGGATTGCAGGAGACTGAATATCACCCTGCCACAATCGAGACAGGAGGGGATGGCATCGAAACTAGGCCCGACAAGCCCTGTGACCCACACAGGGCTTGTCGGGTCAAAAAGATGGACTGGGCTCAAAGTGCACGCCAGCGGGAAACCACGGAACTCAGATTGTACTTCGACAGCAGCAGTAAGTGAAGAATATAAGGAGAAATCGTCCACATCGCAAGGGCACAGTGTCCTGAGGAAGAGTGGTTCCACAGCTTTCTCACCTGCCCTTGGATGCGTTTGAAGCTCATCATGACAAGTTCTAATGAATCTTGTGAGGATAAACTCCTGGTGGGGTCAGAAGACGAGGCTAAGACAACAGTGGTGGAAGTTCTGAATCCTGACTATGGTCCCGTTTCTACAGATAAATCTCCACCATTGTAAAGCCGCTTCGGCGGCACTAAATGTCCTTTTGATGGCAGGGGGATTTGACGTGGTTCTTATCCAGGAACCATGGGTGTGTGGAGGAATGGTACGGGGACTAAGAATTCCGGGATTTAAACTTCTCAAGGGTATGAGGAATGGAAGACACAGAGCCTGTAATCTTGCAAACGGTAGTCTAAAGCACTGAAGATTTAGTAGTAGGCAGCCTTGAAATAAACAAGTCACATTACAGGCTGGCTTCCCCATATATGGCACACTATTCAGAGATGCCGCCTTCAAACCTTAACTCGCTGGTTGAAGCTGCTTCTGTAGGGAAGAAAAGCCTCGTAGGAAGAGATGCTAATGTACATAACCAGATATGGGGAAGTTCGGATATCAACGAAGGTGGTGAGATGCTTATTGAATATATTATAAGTTGCAATCTGGCGATTTGTAATAAAGGAAATTAACCGACCTTTATAACCAGGAACAGGCAGGAGGTACTAGAGCTTAGAAAGGCTCAGAACAAATCCTGGTTAGAATACTGCAGCTCCGTGGAGGATACATTTGAGGCCTCTAGACAAAGGAAGATTCTGTCCTCGAGACCTACTACTGTGGGGTATATCCAGAAGTCAGAGAATGTATGGACAATTTCTAATGCGGAAACACTAGAACTACTCGCTGATACACATTTCCCGCGAAATTCTCCAACGGAAAAAGTGGCGCTAGAAGAGTTTGTCACTGATATGCATTCGTCGGAGGCCATTAGGGAAATTGTGTCTGAGCCGAAATTTCTCTCGCTGTTAAGGAGTATACAATGGTAGCATTTCTTGACATTGAAGGTGCTTTCAATAATGTAAAACCGACGTCAATCATGACGGAGTTGGAGTTTCTAGGCATTAACTCTACCGTAAGAAAGTTTATTAATAACTTACTTACTAAAAAATTCATTGCGGCAGGCTTGGTATCTGTGGATCTAAAAAGATGGGTCAGCAGAGGAACTCCTCAAGGAGTTGTACTGTCTCCTCTACTTTGGAATATAGCCATTAAAAATATATTATTGTCTCTGGAAGAAAAAGGCGTAAAAGTGGTGAATACTGATGATGTGGCAATTGCGGTTAGGGGAAAGTTTCCCAGCACTCTAAGAGATATACTTCAGGAAGCTCTACGTGCAACAGCAAAGTGGGCTACCGAAAGTGGTTTGGGTATAAATCCGTACAAGACAGAAATAGTTCTTTTCAGCAGGAGATACAAGTTGCCTACAGTGGAGTCTGTCTTCTCGGGTGGAGAGAATGTTCCATTTACAGAAAGCGCAAAATACCTGGGTGTTTTGCTGGATCGGAAATTGAATTTCAAATCCAACATTTTGGAAAGAGCAAGAAGGGCCACTCTTGCCCTATACACCTGCAGAGAGCCATTGGTAAAATTTGGGTATTTAGACCATTGGGTATGTACTGCATTTGTCAGACCTATTATGCTATATGATATATAGGTCTGGTGGACGGCTCTTCAAAAGTTCACCTACTGGTCAATACTTAACCGGATCCAAAGGATGGCTTGTTTGTGCATCACAGCCGCACTAAGACGACACCATCTGATGCACTGAATTTTGTGCTACATCTTATGCCTCTGGATATTGTGGCTACCCAAATTGCAGCGACCACTGCCGTGAGGTTAAGGGAGCTTTCACATTGGTTATGTGGCGGCTACGGACACTATGTTATACTTGATACAATATCCGATGTTCCGGGGCGTGTAGATTACACTATACCTGAGCCGCTCTTTGATAAAAATTACCGAATTAAAAAAACCGAAAACCGCCCTCGACTCTCGCAGATCTCTCAACGAGATGGCTGAACAGTTTAAAATTCACCTGTTCTGGGTGCCGGGCCACAGATATATCCCAGGGAATTCTAAAGCAGACGAGCTTGCAAGACTAGGAACTACCTTACACACTCCAGGATAAGATAAGTTTTCAGGACCAGGCCCGATCTGAAACGAATGATAGATGGTCACAAAGAGGGGGCTGTGAGCATTTCAAAATTATGTGGCCCCATCTAGACTTGAAGAGGTCTACTGCTTTGCTGTCATTAGCTAGAACATACGTCTCAGTCATTGTGTCCGTCATGACTGGTCACTGCCTATTCGGAAAACATGCTGACAAACTGAAGGTTGCCAACAACGAGTTTTGCAGAAGCTGTAGGGACATCGAGGAAGAAGAGACTATAGAACACCTTCTGTGTGTGTGTCCCGCACTAGCAGTTAGAAGGAGTCCCACTTTAGGTTCTCATTTCTTTGAGAACCTTTCTGGATAAGCGGATGTGTACATTCGCAAGTTATTGGGCTTTTTAAAGCGATCTGGTAGGAACTAGAAGGCATCTTCGGTAGGAACTAGAAGGCATCTTCCTTCTTCTGTTCCTGTGGTATCACAATGGACGAAAATGTCTAAGTGAGACTGATGGCAGACTGCCGCTTAAACCTAACCTAACCTAACCATCTTTTAGTACCTAAATGTACAATTTAATGTACAAAAAATGTTATGTTGGCCCAAAATGTATAGTCATGGCGTAGCAGTATTCCAATTTAGAGAGCTTTAGCTCACTCCGTTATGTACCATCGTTTAGTACCTAAATGTACAATTTAATGTACAAACAAGTAAAAGAGTGCTAAGTTCGGCCAGGCCGAATCTTATATACCCTCCACCATGGAACGCATTTGTCGAGTTCTTTTCCCGGCATCTCTTCTTAGGCATAAAAGGATATAAGAAAAGATTTGCTCTGCTATTAGAGCGATATCAAGATATGGTCCGGTTTGGACCACAATTAAATTATATTTTGGAGACCTGTGTAAAATGTCAGCCAATTCGAATAAGAATTGCGCCCTTTGGGGGCTCAAGAAGTAAAATAGAGAGATCGATTTATATGGGAGCCGTATCAGGCTATAGACCTATTCAGACCATAATAAACACGTATGTTGATGGTCATGAGAGAATCCGTCGTACAAAATTTCAGGCAAATCGGATAATAACTGCGACCTCTAGAGGCTCAAGAAGTTATGGACTGATTTGAACTTTACTGGGCACAGTTGTTGGATATCATAACAAAACACATCGTGCAAAATTTCATTCTAATCGGATAAGAATTGCGCACTCTAGAGGCTCAAGAAATCAAGACCCAAGATCGGTTTATATGGCAGCTATATTAAAACATGGACCGATATGGCCCATTTACAATACCAACCGACCTACACTAATAAGAAGTATTTGTGCAAAATTTCAAGCGGCTAGCTTTACTCCTTCGGAAGTTAGCGTGCTTTCGACAGACAGACGGACGGACGGACAGACGGACGGACAGACGGACGGACATGGCTAGATCGACATAAAATTTCACGACGATCAAGAATATATATACTTTATGGGGTCTCAGACGAATATTTCGAGTAGTTACAAACAGAATGACGAAATTAGTATACCCCCATCTTATGGTGGAGGGTATAAAAATGTTATGGTCGCCCAAAATGTATAGTCATGGCATAGCAGTATCCCAATGTAGAGAGCTTTAGCTCACTCCGTTATGAAAGTTTGAGTACCTAAATATACAAAAAAAATATTATCAACTTGCCCCATATATTTTTTTAAGGTACCATTTGCACCACAATTAGTACGTTTTCTTCTACAAGACGTATCTTTGTCAAGACTTCGATAATGTTAGTCAAAATACTTAATTTTAGAAGTCCCCCTTTGAAGATAAGCTATTCGTACTATTTTGCATTTTTTGGTACCAAAATGTACGAATTTTGAATAAATCATTAGTCACCCATTATATATTTCCTTCTTGTACCTACATGCCAAATTTCAGGCCTCTAGCCCCATCTGTAAAGAAAGTACCAAATTATTTAATCACACATCATATTTTCCTAGTTGTACCTGCATGCCAAACTTCAGACCTCTATCTCCATCTGTAATGAAAGTAGCAAATGGAAACATTTTTGATACCAAAATGTGCGAATGGTGAGCAAATCATTTATTTCTTAGTTGTACCTACATGCCAAATTTTAGACTTCAAGTTCCTTCTGAACAGAAAGTTCAAAATAGTACGAATTTGTACGAATTGTAAAAAGATCACAGTCACCCACCATATTTTTCCTAGTTGTACCTACATGCCAAATTTTAGACCTCTAGCTCCATCTGGAAAGAAAGTACCAAATGGCACCAATTTCGGTACGTTTTCTCCCGTTACCAGTACTATTTTTCTTCTCACCCCCATCCTTTTGTACCAGATGTCCTTTAAGTAAAATTTTAAAATTCTATCTCTATCCATCCATCCTGTACAAAGTTCACCCATTTCGTACCTTTTGATATTTTTTTAGTACTTGATTGTACAAATTTCCAAAAACCCTTATTTTCACCTAAATTACAAACAAGTAAAAAGGCATTAAGTTCGGCCGGACCGAACTTTGGATACCCACCACCTCGGCTATATATGTAAACCACCTTTCGTCAAAATCCGGTGAAAAAGGAATGCCTTATTCCCCATAGAAGCTATATGTAAATATGTTCCGATTTGATCCAAATACTAATAAGTACAAACCATTGTTCATTTGTGTATAACAAAATATTGGTCTTTTTAGTAGATATATCTATGAAATAAACCGATCTGAACCATGGAGGTCGAAAAGCCTAATAAAGTCAATGTGTCAAATTTCAGTTAAATCGGATTATAAATGACCATTTTTTGGGGCAAAGACTTTAAATCGAGATATCGATCTATATGGCAGCTATATGCAAATCTTGATCGATTTAGATCAAATTGCCGAAATATGTGGAGAGGCTTAACTTAACTCTCTGTCCCAAATTTCGGCAACATCGGACAATAAATGCGCCTTTTATAGGCCCAAAACATTTAATCGAGAGATCGGTCTACATGGCAGCTATATTTAAATCTAGACCGATCTGTGCCATAATGCAGAGGTATTTCAAGAGACTTAACTTAATTTACTGGCCCAAATTTCGGCGACATCGGACAATTAATGCGCCTTTTATGGACCCAAAACCTTAAATTGAGGGATCGGTCTATATGGCAGCTATATCCAAATCTGATCCGATCAGGGCCAAATTGAAGAAGGATGTCGAAGGGGCTAAGACAACACACTGTCTTGAATTTCAGCAAAATTGGATAATAAATGTGGCTTTTATTGGCCTTAGACCCTAAATTGGAGGATCGGTCTATATGGCAGCTATATCCAAATCAGGACCGATCTGAGCCAAATTAACGAAGGATGTCGAGCGCCTTACACAACTCACTGTCCCAAATTTCAGCAAAATCGGATAAAAAATGTGGCTTTTATTGGCCTAAGACCCTAATTCGGCGGATCGGTTAACCTGCTTACCAATTGCGGTACTAACTTTTTTTTCACCAAACCTTAGTTTTTCGGAAAGCTATCATTATTTTAGTACTTTACGTTCGCGCTGGGCAAATATAATCCTTTTCGTAGTTGTTCGTACTTTTTTGTACCTAAACATACGTGCCTATAACCAAGACCAACATTCGTGCAAATTTCAGAATCCTAGCTGCAGCCGTTTGGGCTGGGCTATGATCACTCAGTCAGCTATCAAGCGTCTCTTCTATAAAGGGTGATTTTTGAAAAGCTATAGTCAAGTTTAAAAAAACACGGTCCAATGATGCCTCCAGCCTATAAACCGCACCAAACTGTGACTCTTTCTGGATGCATTGGTAGCTCTTTCAATGCTTTTGGCTGATATTCTCCCCAAAATCGACAATTCTGCTTATTTACGTACCCATTAAGTCAAAAATGAGCTTCGTTGTTCGTTTGTAAGACGATTCATGGTTAAATTAGAGACCAAACTGAAGATGTTTGAAAGTGAAACGAAACACGAAACGTCAAGAGCTGTTTAAACCAATGTTCACAAAAAGATAATGGCTAAAATATCACCCTTTATTAAAAGAGGTTTTGTGTATAAAAAAAGTTTTCATTATTATGTTGTGTTAAAAAAAAAATTCATAAAATTTTATCTAAATAAAAAATTCATAAAAATGTCCCTCAAAAAAAATTTTTGGTGGGGCCCGGGCCTGAGCAAAAACGTTTCATTTTCATTTAGAAACCAGTAGGGAAAGGCAAAAGTCGGGCGGAGCCGACTGAATAATACCCTACACCTATCCTATAAGTACAAGGAGCTTCCACTTTTCTGCACCAATTCTGAATCAATTTTGATGGACCCCGGCGGATGTTTGCAAATGGGTTAAAACAATCCTCATCAAATTTCGAACAAATTTGTTTAAACTGTAATAACTACTGCTGACAAATGACAACATTATTGCAAATTTCCAAAAATCTGACGAACATATAGAAGCTATATCTAAATCTGAACCAATTTCGACCCAATTTCCTAGATATTGTTGTAATCGTCAAGGAAAGCGTTGTGCAAAATTTTGGCAAGATTGGTCAAAATATGCGCCTTCAGTGGCTCTAGGAGTACAAATCGGAGGAAATACATATATGGCAGCAATATATAATTCTGATAATAATACTAAAAGTCATAAGAATATCGTTCCTGCCAAATTTCGAAAGAATCGGTAAACAAATGAGCATTTTACTGCAATATTTCTCAAAATCCGACGAACGTATATATAGGAGCTATACCTAAATTTGAACCGATTTTGAGAAAACATTTTAGATACTAATACAAAAAAGTGGCATGTGCACAATTTCGTGTCAATTTATTAACCAATATGACCTGTACCTTGATTACAAAAATACTTGGACTCACAGACAGACCGACGGACATAGCTAAATCAAATCAGAAAGTGATTCTGAGTCGATCGGTATACTTATTTGCAAACAAATGCACAAACTTATAATACCCTGTACCACAGGGTAATGTTCCCACAGGTAAAATGTTCCCTTAAAAAAGAACTTTATTGAAATTTTGCCTTTGAAAACATTATTTCCCGGGATGGGCACGGCCCCATCCCGCCCATGGCTACGTTCCTGGAACATATGTAAGGTGGTATTTCGATTTAACATCTGAAGACCCTTGAAACACCAAATATTATTCGATTTGCCTGAAATTTTGCACGTGGTGTTCTGTTACATCTTCCAAGGACCATACAATGTACGGTCTTAATCGGTCTTTAACCCGATATAGTTCCCATATAAACCTACTTCCCGATTTGACTTCCAGAGCCTCAATTGTAGGCCGATTTGGTTTAAATTTTGTGTGTAGTGTTCTGTTAGGACCCCTTCCTTTCTTCTTTTATTCGTTATCCATTCCGGATTAAACTAATTCTAGACACCACATTAATCCCTTACACCCTAACAAACCTTCCTTGACATCTTTTTTTGTTACAATACAGTTAAGTAAAATTCTCTTGTTATTGTAGTCATGGTTGCGTTATTGTTATGTTTACATGGGCATACTCACATTTTAAGCTATGCCAACCATAGCAGTTTTTATGTATTTTTCTTTTCTCCGCAAGTTTTTCGTGGTCCTCCTACAACTCGTCCATCTCCATCCAATGGAGGTACCATGTGGCCCAGGTTGAAGCATGTTCCTTCCCGGTCAAACATCCGGTGTCACTTGTAGAGATTTCTGTTGTTGTGGTATGTCCATGCAGGGAGGGCAAAAAGATGGCCACGCATTTTCCTCTGCTGGGAAAGGCTCGATTTTTTTTTTGATTACTCATCAAGTTCACCTCCTTCATTCATTCGTTCATTCATTGTCTTTACTTTGGCACGGCTTTCGGCAGTTGTAAAAATTTACCGATTTTTGTTTTACATCTTGCCAAGGCCATAATATTGTGATACGCATGCGGAGGAAGCTAGAATTTGTTGGCCAAACCATAAAAAGGCAGCACTGTATGGCTCATTACGGAATGCTGTAGACCGTGATTTGGCCACCTCAAGCAACAGAGTGGTGACGAACGAAGCAAAGTTTTGCGAGTACAGTCATCTTTCCGCCCGTCCATGCAACTTCAATTTTTTTTAAGGGTGCCCATAAAGTGATTTCAGTTTGTGAAATTATTGAAACCATAAAAGATTGATAGACCACAGCATGATGGTCTTGAAAGGGGAGGGGCGTAGGTGTCGTGGTGAAGGCAATGGCAGCAATTTAAATTATGAAGGCCAACTTGGGCTGCAGCCCTTATCCATAATAAATTCACTTAAAGTGTTATTAAATTCATAAAGGCAGGAAGACAGTTTGGTATGGTTGAGAGGTAGGTACATAGGTTGGGATCTTTTTCATCTTGGGCCCACTTTCTTCTATATTATTTTTTACGCTTGGTATTATTAAACCAATTTCCGCTCTTATTCATACCATTTTTACTGCCAATCCAGAAAATGTAGTTATTTTTTCCCTTCGCGCTGTGCGACCACTCTTCTCATCGAATTTAATGTTATTTGAATATAATCAAATTATTCTGCATAATGTAATTTGTTTTTGAGTTGGCTCTGGATCATCATAGAGGAACATAAACCATTTCCTTTCTTTCTGGCAAGAAGGTTTCAATAGCTTTTAAGGTATTAAATGGTGCAGACACAAGTGCTTGAGTGTCTATGAAAGCAGATGTTACGAAAAGGTGTACATTTTTTTTATGATTCAAATATAGTGTAACAGCTAATAAAACACTTGGTTGGAAGGTCGTAAATATTTGGGACTTACAAATATTTCCATAACACTAAAATGTGTCGTTGGTTATGTGGGGATGTGGGGAAAAGGGTCGTTTAATTAAGTTATTTTTTAATAAATTTCAATTGCTTAGTTCTTCAGTCTTTGGAATCATACTCAAAGAATATTAGAATATTAAACCAAACCAAAAGATGAGATTATTGTTTGAACCATTAAACAAATTAAATTTGTATACCCTTCATTCCTTTGACAATCATGGACATAACTAATTCCGACCTCACAGAGCATATAAATTGTATGCTTCATCGCATTTAAGTTGTAAGATTGGGATATTTTTGGTAGTATCTCATTTTTACATTGGGATCCGACCACCAACCCATAATTCTCTCAGCGCACTAATACTGAAGAACATTAATTAACCGCGAGTCGAGTACAACCTTGACTTGTCTTTGTATACCCTTATACTTCCCGACGTATAGTGGAATAGATTCGAAAAAAAAAACAAGTAAAAGCGTGCTAAGTTCGGCCGGGCCGAATCTTATATACCCTCCACCATGGATCGCATTTGTCGAGTTCTTTTCCCGGCATCTCTTCTTTGGCAAAACAGGATATAAGAAAAGATTTGCTATGCTATTAGAGCGATATCAAGATATGGTCCAGTTTGGACCACAATTCAATTATATGTTGGAGACCTTTGTAAAATGTCAGCCAATTCGAATAAGAATTGCGCTCTTTGTGAGCTCAAAAAGTAAAATAGAGAGATCGATTTATATGGGAGCTGTATCGGGCTATAGACCGTTTCAGACCATAATAAAGACGTATGTTGACGGTCATGAGAGAATCCGTCGTACAAAATTTCATCCCAATCGGATAAGAATTGCGCACTCTAGAGGCTCAAGAAGTCAAGACCCAAGATCGGTTTATAAGGCAGCTATATCAGGTTATGGACCGATTTGAACCATACTAGGCACAGTTGTTGGATATCATAACAAAACACGTCGTGCAAAATTTCAATCCAATCGGATAAGAAATGCGCACTCTAGAGGCTCAAGAAGTCGAGACCCAAGATCGGTTTATATGGCAGCTATATCAAAACATGGAGCGACATGGCCCATTTACAATACCAACCGACCTACACTAATAAGAAGTATTTGTGCAAAATTTCAAGCGACTAGCTTTACTCCTTCGGAAGTTAGCGTGCTTTCGACAGACAGACGGACGGACGGACGGACAGACGGACGGACATGGCTAGATTGACATAAAATTTCACGACGATCAAGAATATATATACTTTATGGGGTCTCAGACGAATATTTCGAGTAGTTACAATCAGAATGACGAAATTAGTATACCCCCCATCTTATGGTGGAGGGTATAAAATAAACCGATCTGAACCATATACGACATGTATGTTGAAAAGCCTAACATAAGTCACTATTAAAAATTTCAATGAAATTGGATTATAAATGCGCCTTTTATGGGGCCAAGACTTTAAATCGAGATATAGGTCTACATTGCAGCTATATCCAAATCTGAACCGATTAGGGGCAAGTTGCACAAAAATGTCGACGAGCCTAACACAAAGCACTGTCTCAAATTTCAGCGACATCGGACAATAAATGCGTTTTTTATGGGCCCAAAACCTATTACAACCTAGATATCGCTCTATATGGCAGCTATATCCAAATCTGAACAGATCTGGGCCAAATTGAAGAAAGATGTCGAAGGGCCTAAGACAACTCACTGTCCCAAACTTCAGTAAAATCGGATAATAAATGTGGGTTTTATGGGCCTAAGACCCTAAATCGGAGGATCGTTCTATATGGCAGCTATATCCAAATCTGGACCGATCTGGGCCAAATTGACGAAGGACATCGACGGGCCTAACATAATTCACTGTCCCGAATTTCATCAAAATCGGATAATAAAAATGGCTTTTGTGGGCCCAAGACCCTAAATTTAAGGATCGGTCTATATGGCAGCTATATCCAAATCTGAACCGATCTAGTCAAAATTGACGAAGGATGCCGAAGAGCCTAACACAACTCACTGTTCCAAATTTCAGTGAAATCGGATAATAAATGTGGCTTTTATGGGCCTTAGACCCTAAATCGGAGGATCAGTCTATATGGCAGCTATATCCAAATCTGGACCGATCAGAGCCAAATTGACGATGGATGTCGAAGGGCCTAAAACAAATGAATATACCCCCATCCTTCGGTGGTGGGTATAAAAACGGCTGAACCGATTACCTTGAAATTTTCACAGATTGTGTAGGTTGGTCTGGAAGTAAACATTGGCTATATAATTTTTATACCCTCCACCATAAGATGGGGGGTATACTAATTTCGTCATTCTGATTGTAACTACTCGAAATATTCGTCTGAGACCCCATAAAGTATATATATTCTTGATCGTCGTGAAATTTTATGTCGATCTAGCCATGTCCGTCCGTCTGTCTGTCGAAAGCACGCTAATTTCCGAAGGAGTAAAGCTAGCCGCTTGAAATTTTGCACAAATACTTCTTATTAGTGTAGGTCGGTTGGTATTGTAAATGGGCCATATCGGTCAATGTTTTGATATAGCTGCCATATAAACCGACCTTGGATCTTGATTTCTTGAGCCGCTAGAGGGCACAATCCTTATCCGATTTGAATGAGTTTTTGCACGAAGTATTTTGTTATGACATCCAACAACTGTGCCAAGTATGGTTTAAATCGGTTCATAACTTGATATAGCTACCATATAAACCGATCTTGGGTCTTGACTTCTTGAGCCGCTAGAGGGCACAATCCTTATCCGATTTGAATGAGTTTTTGCACGAAGTATTTCGTCATGATATCCAACAACTGCGCCAAGTATGGTTGAAATCGGTCCATAAACTGATATAGCTGTCATATAAACAGATCTTGGGATTTGACTTCTTGAGCCTCTAGAGTGCGCAATTCTTATCCGATTGGAATGAAATTTTGCACGACATGCTTTGTTATTATATCCAACAACTGTGATAAGTATGGTTCAAATCAGTTCATAACCTGATATAGCTGCCATATAAACCGATCTTGGGTCTTGATTTCTTGAGCCTCTAGAGTGCGCAATTCCTATCCGATTGGAATGAAATTTTGCACGACGTGTTTTGTTATGACATCCAACAACTGTGCCAAGTATGGTTTAAATCGGTCCATAACCTGATATAGCTGCCATATAAACCGATCTTGGGTCTTGACTTCTTGAGCCTCTAGAGTGCGCAATTCTTATCCGATTGGAATGAAATTTTGCACGACGTGTTTTGTTACGATATACAACAACTGTGCCAAGTATGGTTCAATTCAGTCCATAACTTGATATAGCTGCCATATAAACCGATCTTGGGTCTTGACTTCTTGAGCCTCTTGAGTGCGCAATACTTATCCGATTGGAATGAAATTTTGCACGACATGCTTTGTTATTATATCCAACAACTGTGATAAGTATGGTTCAAATCAGTTCATAACCTGATATAGCTGCCATATAAACCGATCTTGGGTCTTGACTTCTTGAGCCTCTAGAGTGCGCAATTCCTATCCGATTGGAATGAAATTTTGCACGACGTGTTTTGTTATAATATCCAACAACTGTGCCAAGTATGGTTCAAATCGGTTCATAACCTTATATAGCTGTCATATAAACCGATCTTGGGTCTTGACTTCTTGAGCCTCTAGAGGGCGCAATTCTTATTTAATTTGAATGAATTTTGGCACGTAGTATTTTGTTATGATATCCAACCACTGTGCCAAGTATGGTTCAAATCGGTTCATAACCTGATATAGCTGTCATATAAACCGATCTGGGATCTTGACTTCTTGAGCCTCTAGAGGTCGCAATTATTTTCCGATATGCCTGAAATTTTGTACGACGGATTCTCTCATGACCATTAACATACGTGTTTACTATGGTCTGAATCGGTATTTAGCCCGATACAGCTCCCATATAAATCGATCTCTCTATGTTAGTTCTTGAGCCCCCAAAGGGCGCAATTCTTATTCGAATTGGCTGACATTTTACACAGGTCTCCAACATATAATTTAATTGTGGTCCAAACCGGACCATATCTTGATATCGCTCTAATAGCAGAGCAAATCTTTTCTTATATCCTTTTTATACCCTCCACCATAAGATGGGGGGTATACTAATTTCGTCATTCTGTTTGTAACTACTCGAAATATTCGTCTGAGACCCCATAAAGTATATATATTCTTGATCGTCGTGAAATTTTATGTCGATCTAGCCATGTCCGTCCGTCTGTCCGTCCCCGTCCGTCCGTCCGTCCGTCCGTCTGTCTGTCGAAAGCACGCTAACTTCCGAAGGAGTAAAGCTAGCCGCTTGAAATTTTGCACAAATACTTCTTATTAGTGTAGGTCAGTTGGTATTGTAAATGGGCCATATCGGTCCATGTTTTGATATAGCTGCCATATAAACCGATCTTGGGTCTTGACTTCTTGAACCTCTAGAGTGCGCAATTCTTATCCGATTGGCACGAAATTTTGCACGACGTGTTTTGTTATGATATCCAACAACTGTGTCATGTATGGTTGAAATCGGTTCATAATCTGATATAGCTGCCATATAAACCGATCTTGGGTCTTGACTTCTTGAGCCTCTAGAGTGCGCAATTCTTATCCGATTTGAATAAATTTTGGCACGACGTGTTTTGTTATGATGTCCAACAACTGTGCCAAGTATGGTTCAAATCGGTTCATAATCTGATATAGCTGCCATATAAACCGATCTTGGGTCTTGACTTCTTGAGCCTCTAGAGTGCCCAATTCTTTTCCGATTGGAATGAAATTTTGCACGACGTGTTTTGTTACGATATCCAACAACTGTGTCAAGTATGGTTGAAATCGGTTCATAATCTGATATAGCTGCCATATAAACCGATCTTGGGTCTTGACTTCTTGAGCCTCTAGAGTGCGCAATTCTTATCCGATTTGAATGAATTTTGGCACGACGTGTTTTGTTATGATGTCCAACAACTGTGCCAATTATGGTTCAAATCGGTTCATAATCTGATATAGCTGCCATATAAACCGATCTTGGGTCTTGACTTCTTGAGCCTCTAGAGTGCCCAATTCTTATCCGATTGGAATGAAATTTTGCACGACGTGTTTTGTTACGATATCCAACAACTGTGCCAAGTATGGTTCAAATCGGTCCATAACCTGATATAGCTGCCATATAAACCGATCTTGGGTCTTGACTTCTTAAGCCTCTAGAGTGCGCAGTTCTTATCCGATTGGGATGAAATTTTGCACGACGTGTTTTGTTATGATATTCAACAACTGTGCCAAGTATGGTCCTAATCGGTCCATAACCTGATATAGCTGCCATATAAACCGATCTTGGGTCTTGACTTTTTAAGCATCTAAAGTGCGCAATTCTTATCAGATTGGAATGAAATTTTGCACGACATGTTTTTTTTATGATATCCAACAAGTGTGCCAAAAACGGTTCAAATCGGCTCATAAACTTATATAGCTGTCATATAAACAGATTTGGGGACTTGACTTCTTGAGCTTCTAGAGGACGCAATTCCTACCTGATTTGGCTGAAATTTTGCATGACGTTTTTTTTTTTTTTCTTTCAACCACTGTGTCAAATAAGGTTTAAATCGGTTCATAACCTGATATAGCTGCCATGTAAACCGATCTGGGATCTTGACTTCTTGAGCCTCTAGAAGTCGCAATTATTATCCGATTTGCCTGAAATTTTGTACGATGGATCCTCTCTTGACCATCAACCATCATCATACGTGTTGATTATGGTCTAAATCTGTTTATAGCCCGATACAGCTCCCATATAAAGCGATCTCTCTATTTTACTTCTTGAGCCCCCAAAGGGCGCAATTCTTACTCGAATTGGCTGACATTCTACACAGGTCTCCAATATATAATTTAATAGTGGTCTAAACCGGATCATATCTTTATATCGCTCTAATAGCAGAGCAAATCTTTTCTTATATCACTTTTTGCTTAAGAAGAGATGTCGGGTAAAGAACTCGACAACTGCGCTCCATGGTGGAGGGTATATAAGATTCGGCCCGGCCGAACTTAGTACGCTTTTACTTGTTTTGCCTAAGAAGAGATGCCGGGAAAAGAACTCGACAAATGCGATCCATGGTGGAGGGTATATAAGATTCGGCCCGGCCGAACTTAGCACGCTTTTACTTGTTTGATATCGGACCCTCCCCTTTACCACAAATGTACTTCCCAAAAATAAAAGTGGACCGATTGGGACAATATGGGATTCAAATGAAAGGTATTCAAGAGTAGAGTACGAATTTCATTACAAAAGTTTGGTCCAAATACCGGTGTTTTTAAAGGTATTCGGGAGTAGATGACGAATAGGGTCAGGTAGTAGGAATAGGCATACAAATTTATGCCGAAGTATAGGGGGTCTCCTATCCCCACAAAAATGCCCAAAAAGGGACACATTAGTCAATCACGGATATATGGGACTCGGTTTGTTTGTTCCATATAGGCTGAAAAACGACAGAACCGATTTTCCCTATATAATTTTTTGGTATCGAAACGGGGACCGACCCTCCCCCTTATGCCAATAACACAACCCAAATCAAAAGTGGACCGATCGGGACAATATATAGGTATCAAATGAAAGGTATTGGAGAGTTGAACACGAATAGGGATGATTGGAATGAAATTTTGCACGACATGCTTTGTTATTATATCCAACAACTGTGCCAAGTATGGCTCAAATCAGTCCAAAACCTGAGATAGCTGCCATATAAACCGATCTTGGGTCTTGACTTCTTGAGCTTCTAGAGTGCGCAATTCCTATCCGATTGGAATGAAATTTTGCAGGACGTGTTTTGTTACGATATCCAACAACTGTGCCAGGTATGCTTAAAATTGGTTCATAACCTGATATAGCTATCATATTAACAGATCTGCTGACTTGACTTCTTGAGCTTCTAGAGGGCGCAATTATTATCCGATTTGCCTGAAATTTTGTACGACAGATCCTATCATGACTATTAACACATGTATTTATTATGGTGTGAATCGGTCTATAGCCCGATACAGCTCAAATATAAATCTGTCTCTCTATTTTACTTCTTGAGTCTCCAAAGGGCGCAATTCTTATTCGAATTGGCTGACATTTTGCACAGGTCTCCAACATATAATTTAATTGAGGTCTAAACCGGACCATATCTTGATATCGAACTAATAGCAGAGCAAATCTTTTCTTATATCCTTTTTTGCCTATGAAGAGATGCCGGGAATAGAACTCGACAAATGCGATCCATGGTGGAGGGTATATAAGATTCGGCCCGGCCGAACTTATCACGCTTTTACTTGTTTTTATATATCGGGTGGAGGCCATTCCCTCCCTTACCCGAAAGTGGTCCGACGGGCACAATAAGGAATGGAATTGAAGACCAGAAAAGAATATGGTTTTAAAATTTGGGACCAGGTACCCAGCGGCGCAATGGATCGGGGCCGGTTCGGCTAGTGGACTATAAAACGTATGATTTAGAATAAATCGGCTATATTCAACCCGAAAACTTTACATATTGGACTATATCTTAAATCCTGAATATATTCGTCTAAGATCCCATAGTGTATATAAATTCTTGATCGTCATGTTATTTTAAGTCGTTTTAGTCATGTCCATCCGTCCGTCTGTCTGTAGAAAATACGCTTACGTTTGAAGGTGTAAAGCTAGACGCTTAAAATTTTGCATAAATACTCCTTATCAGCGTTGGTCGGTTGGGATTGCAAATGAGCCATATCGGTCCATGTTTTGATATATAAACCGATCTTGGATGTATACTTCCTGAGGGCGCAATTCTTATCCGATACGGCAGAAATTTTGTATGTGTTATATTATTTTGGTATGTCTTCCAACAGCAGTTGTAAGTATGGTTTAAATCGGTCCATGACCGATCTCGGGTCTTGACTTCTTGAGACTCTAGGGGGCGCAATTCTTATCCCATTTTGCTGAAATGTTCCACTACGATTTCCGTTACGACTTCCAAAAGCTGCGCCAAGTATGGTTCAAATCGGTCCATAACCTGATATAGCTGTCATATAAACCGATCTTGGGTCTTGACTTCTTGAGCCTTTAGAGGGCGCAATTCTTATCTGATTTGAATGAATTTTTGCACAAGTATTTTGTTATGATATCCAACAACTGTGCCAAGTATGGTTCAAATCGGTCCATAACCTGATATAGCTGCCATATAAAACGATCATGGATCTTGACTTCTTGAGCCACTAAAGAGAGCAATTCTTATCCGATTTGGCTGAAATTTTGCATGATTTGTTCCGTTATGACTTCCAATAACTGTCCTAAGTATGGTTGAAATCGGTACCTAACATGATATACCTGCCATATAAACCGATGTGGGATCTTGACCTCTTGAGCCTCTAGAGGGAGCAATTCTTATCTGATTTGGCTGAAATTAAATGTACAACGGCTTCTCCCATGACCTTCATCTCCCTGTTTTACTTCTTGAGCCCCAAAGTGTGCAATTCTTATTCGAATTGGCTATACATAATAACTTCTACTATAGTCTCCAATATTCAATTCAATTATGGTCCGAATTAGACCGTAACTTAATATAGCTCCAATTGGATTGCAATTATTTTCTTTTATCCGTTATTTGCATAGTGGAGGGTATACAAGATTCGGCCCGGCCGAACTTAGCACGCTTTTACTTGCTTAGTATTCAACGTTGTCCTGTATATTGTGACGCCCCCTTGTGACGCCACATGAGAAACCAATGAGAATGCAGAAATATGCATTTATCCATGATCTCTCAATCTTGGAATCCTCATGTTACAAACTTAGGTTAAATCTGTCTTTCAAAAACCAAAGGAAGGGTTTATTTTTCAAATCAGAAATAAATGCATTTAAATAACTGCATAGGAAGTCTATAAACATTTATTTACTCCCAAAGACAATTTGTTACACATGTCAAGTGAAGGGATGAATGTTAAATTAAGTCTGGGAATTTGTTTCCATTTCAAGTATTTTAATTGGCAAGTATATGTTATAAGAGATTCCTAAATGAAAATGTTTATGGAGAAAGTGTCATAGAAGATTTAGTATAAATGAAGCAAAATGAATAAAGGTTTTTTTGCGAATGTATATAAATGGAAATGAGCTACGAATGATGAAATGAAGGATTTCAATCATTTAGGTCACAGTTATGAAGACATTTTTAGAGATGTTAATTTGGGATGAAGGGCATAAGTTAACCTTTATGAAAGCATGCTTATACGATTGTACTACAGATGAAGAGCTTTATTTGGAGAATTAGAAATAATGAATCAACTAAATAGTAAAGCGTGGTAAGTTCGGCCGGGCCAAATCTTGGGTCTACCATGGATTCTGCTAAAACATGGGTGCTGTATCTGGTAATAGACCGATTGGACGTTGTTGCAAGTCATAACTGAACACTATATGCGAAATTTAAGCCAAGTCTGATAAAAATCGCGGCTTTTAATGGCTCAAGAAAAACAATGTGGAGATCGGTTTAAATGGGAGCTGTATCAGGTTCTTGACCGATTCAAACCGTAATTGGCACAATTGTTTGATGTCATAACACAACACTGCAAAATTTCAACCAAATCGAATGAAAATCTTGGCTTTCAGGTGCTGAAGAAGTCAAATCGGGAGATCGGTTTATATTGGAGCTATATCAGGTTCTTTACCGATTAATAACGTACTTGGCACAGCTGTGGAAAGTCATAACAGTACACTGTGTGAAAAACTTTAGCCAAATCGGACTAAAATTGTAGCTTCCAGGAGAGATTGGTTTATATGGGAGCTATATCCAAATCTGAACCGATATGGCCCAGTTGCAATCCCCAACGACCTATATCCTTAGGTCTGTGCAAAATTTCAAGCCGCTAGCTTTACGCGTTCGATTGCTATCATGATTTTGACAGACAAACGGGCGGACATGGCTATATCGACTTAGAATGTCGAGACAATTGAGAATATATATGCTTTAATAGTCGATCCGGAACCTCTCCGCTGCGTCTTTTTATACCCACCACCATAAGATGGGGGGTATACTAATTTCGTCATTCTGTTTGTAACTACTGGAAATAGTCGTCTTAGACCCCATAAAGTATATATATTCTTGATCGTCGCGACATTTTATGTCGATCTAGCCATGTCCGTCCGTCCGTCTGTCTGTCGAAAGCACGCTAACTTCCGAAAGAGTAAAGCTAGCCGCTTGAAATTTTGCACAAATACTTCTTATTAGTGTAGGTCAGTTGGTATTGTAAATGGGCCATATCGGTCCATGTTTTGATATATCTGCCATATAAACCGATCTTGGGTCTTGACTTCTTGAGCCCCTAGAATGCGCAATTCTTATCCGATTGGAATGAAATTTTGCACGACGTGTTTTGTTATGATATCCAACAACTGTGCCAAGTATGGTTCAAATCGGTAAATAACCTGATATAGCTGCCATATAAAACGATCTTGGGTCTTGACTTCTTGAGCCTCTAGCGTGCGCAATTCTTATCCGATTGGGATGAAATTTTGCACGACGTGTTTCGTTATAATATCCAACAACTGTGCCAAGTATGGTTCAAATCAGTCCTTAACCTGATATAGCTGCCATATAAACCGATCTTGGGTCTTGACTTCTTGAGCCTATAGAGTGCGCAATTCTTATCAGATTGAAATGAAATTTTGCACGACGTGTTGTGTTACTATATCCAACAAGTGTGCCAAGTATGGTTCAAATCGGTCCATAACCTGATATAGCTGCCATATAAACCGATCTGGGGTCTTGACTTCTTGAGCCTCTAGAGGGCGCAATTCTTATCCGATTAGAATGGAAATTCGCACGACGTGTTTTGTTATAATACCCAACAACTGTGCCAAGTATGGTTTAAATCGGTTCATAACCTGATAAAGCTGCCATATAAACCGATCTTGGGTCTTGACTTCTTGAGCCTCTAGAGGTCACAATTCTTATCCAATTTGAATGAGTTTTTGCTCGAAGTATTTCGTCATGATATCCAACAATTGTGCCAAGTATGTTGAAATCGGTCCTTAACCTGATATAGCTGTCATATAAATAGATCTGGGGATTTGACTTCTTGAGCTTCTAGAGGGCGCAATTCCTATCCGATTTGGCTGAAATTTTGCATGACGTATTTTATTTTTACTTTCAACAACTGTGTCAAATAAGGTTCAAATCGGTTCATAACCTGATATATCTGCCATATAAACCGATCTGGGATCTTGACTTCTTGACCCCTAGAGGTCGCAATTATTATCCGATATGCCTGAAATTTTGTACGATGGATCCTCTTATGACCATCAACAAACGTGTTTATTATGGTCTGAATCGGTCTATAGCCCGATACAGATCCCATAAAAATCGTTCTGTCTATTTTACTTCGTGAGCCCCAATGGACGCAATTCTTATACGAATTGGCTGAAATTTTACAAAGGTCTCCAACATATAATTTAATTGTGGTCCGAACCGGACCATTTCTTGATATCGTTTTAATAGCAGAGCAACTCTTTTCTTATATCATTTTTATACCCACCACCATAAGATGGGGGGTATACTAATTTCGTCATTCTGTTTGTAACTACTCGAAATATTCGTCTGAGACCCCATAAAGTATATATATTCTTGATCGTCGCGACATTTTATGTCGATCTAGCCATGTCCGTCCGTCCGTCTGTCTGTCTAAAGCACGCTAACTTCCGAAGGAGTAAAGCTAGCCGCTTGAAATTTTGCACGAATACTTCTTATTAGTCTAGGTCGGTTGGTATTGTAAATGGGCCATATCGGTCCATATTTTGATATAGCTGCCATATAAACCGATCTTGGGTCTTGACTTCTTGAGCCTCTAGAGTGCGCAAGTCTTATCCGATGGGAATGAAATTTTGCACGAGGTGTTTTTTTATGATATCCAACAATTGTGCCGAGTATGGTTCAAATCGGTCCTTAACCTGATATAGCTGCCATATAAACCGATCTTGGGTCTTGAATTTTTGAGGCTCTAGCGTGCGCAATTCTTATCCGATCAGAATGAAATTTTGCACGACGTATTTTGTTTTAATATCCAACAACTGCGCCAAGTATGGTTCAAATCGGTCCATAACCTGATATAGCTGCCATATAAACCGATCTGGGGTCTTGACTTCTTGAGCCTCTAGCGTGCCCAATTCTTATCCGATCAGAATGAAATTTTGCACGACGTGTTTTGTTATTATATCCAACAATTGTGCCAAGTATGGTTCAAATTTCTCCATAACCTGATATAGCTGCCATATAAACCGATCTGGGGTCTTGACTTCTTGAGCCTCTAGAGGGCGCAATTCTTATCCGATTGGAATGGAATTTCGCACGACGTGTTTTGTTATGATACCCAACAACTGTGCCAAGTATGGTTTTAATCAGTTCATAACCTGATATAGCTGCCATATAAACCGATCTTGGGTCTTGACTTCTTGAGCCTCTAGAGGGCACAATTCTTATCCAATTTGAATGAGTTTTTGCTCGAAGTATTTCGTCATGATATCCAACAACTGTGCTAAGTATGGTTCAAATCGGTCCATAACCTGATATAGCTGTCATATAAACAGATCTGGGGATTTGACTTCTTGAGCTTCTAGAGGGCGCAATTCCTATCCGATTTGGCCGAAATTTTGCATGACGTATTTTATTTTTACTTTCAACAACTGTGTCAAATAAGGTTCAAATCGGTTCATAACCTGATATAGCTGCCATATAAACCGATCTGGGATCTTGACTTCTTGACCCCTAGAGGTCACAATTATTATCCGATATGCATAAAATTTTGTAGGTCGGATCCTCTCATGACCATCAACAAACGTGTTTATTATGTTCTGAATCGGTCTATAGCCCGATACAGATCCCATATAAATCGTTCTCTCTATTTTACTTCGTGAGCCCCAATGGGCGCAATTCTTATACGAATTGGCTGAAATTTTACACAGGTCTCCAACATATAATTTAATTGTGGTCCGAATCGGACCATATCTTGATATCGTTTTAATAGCAGAGCAACTCTTTTCTTATATCATTTTTAGCCTAAGAAGAGATGCCGGGAAAACAACTCGACAAATGCGATCCATGGTGGAGGGTATATAAGATTCGGCCCGGCCGAACTTAGCACGCTTTTACTTGTTTAACACTCTAATATCATTTAGGGTTGGGATACTTCGCCCAGAATGTGTATATCGAATTCGTGCCACTGTAGCCTATTTCCGCCTATAATGCTGAACGCTTGCGTTCAAATCCTGGTAATAATATCGGACAAAATTTAAAGCGGTGGTGATCCCATCTTAATGCTGGCGACATTTGGCATGTATGGTCATGTAGAAAATTCTCCCTAAAGAGATGTCGCTCTGCGGCACCGCATTCGGACTCGGCTATAAAAAAACAAGTTAAAGCGTGCTAAGTTCGGCCGGGCCGAATCTTATATACCCTTCAACATGGATCGCATTTGTCGAGTTCTTTTCCCGGCATCTTTTCTTAAGCAAAACAGGATAGAAGAAATGATTTGCTCTGCTATTAGAGCGATATCAAGATATGGTTCGGCTTGGACCACAATTAAATTATATGTAGTTGACCTGTGCAAATGTCAGCCAATTCGAATAAGAATTGCGCCATTTGCGGGCTCAAGAAGTAAAATACTGAGATCGATTTTTATGGGAGCTGTATCGGGCTATAGACCGATTCAGACCATAATAAACACGTATGTTGGTGGTCATGATAGGATCCGTCGTACAAAATTTCAGTCAAATCGGATAAGAATTGCGCACTCTAGAGGCTCAAGAAGTCAAGACCCAAGATCGGTTTATATGGCAGCTATATAAGGTTATGAACCGATTTGAACCATACATGGCACATTTATTGGATATCATAACAAAATACGTCGTGCAAAATTTCATTCCAATCGAAAAAGATTTGCGCACTCTAGAGGCTCAAGAAGTCAAGACCCAAGATCGGTTGGTATGGCAGCTATATCAGGTTATGGACAGATTTGAACTATACTTGGCAAAGTTGTTGGATATCAAAAAAAAACACGTCGTGCAAAATTTCATTCCAATCGGATAAGAATTGCGCACTCTAGAGGCTCAAGAAGTCAAGACCCAAGATCGGTTTATATGGCAGCTATATCAAAACATGCACCAATATGGCCCATTTACAACACCAACCGACCTACACTAATAAGAAGTATTTGTGCAAAATTTCAAGCGGCTAGCTTTACTCCTTCGGAAGTTAGCGTGCTTTCGACAGACACACGGACGGACGGACAGACATGGCTAGATCGACATAGAATGTCGCGACGATCAAGAATATATATACTTTACGTGGTCTCAAACGAATATTTCGAGTAGTTACAAACAGAATGACGAAATTAGTATACCCCCATCCTATGGTGGAGGGTATAAGAATGCCTTATCATTGAGTTTAAATTTTAATTGAAGTGCTTTACTCCACTCCCAAATACCTTTCTTTTGGGTTCTACATTAGCGTATTAGTAAATATTTCCAGTTAAGAGAGACACTTGGCCCTTAATGTAAATGTATGCTTCGTGCTCTACTTTCAAGTACATTATATGAGCCCTATAATGGCATGATCGGTAAATAAATTATGTTTGAGGGTGCGATGGACCCCAGGGACTTTGTCCCGAAAATGAGTATCAATTTCCTGAAAATCAATCAATTTAAACAGGTGTTTTCGGGTGGGGCAGTTCCCAAAACACATGGCTTTTCAATTGGATATCAAATTAGTTTTTATACCCTCCACCATAAAATGGGGGGTATACTAATATCGTCATTCTGTTTGTAACTACTCGAAATATTCGTCCGAGACCCCACAAAGTATATATATTCTTGATCGTCGCGACATTTTATGTCGATCTAGCCATGTCCGTCCGTCTGTCCGTCCGTCCCTCCGTCCGTCTGTCCGTCCGTCCCTCCGTCCGTCCGTCCGTCCGTCTGTCCGTCCGTCCCTCCGTCCGTCCGTCTGTCTGTCGAAAGCACGCTAACTTCCGAAGGAGTAAAGCTAGCCACTTGAAATTTTGCACATATACTTCTTATTAGTGTAGGTCGGTTGGTATTGTAAATGGGCCATATAAACCGATCTTGGGTCTTGACTTCTTGAGCCTCTAGAGTGCGCAATTCTTATCCGATTGGGATGAAATTTTGCACGACGTGTTTTGTTTTGATATCCAACAGCTGTGCCAAGTATGGTTTAAATCGGTTCATAACCTGATATAGCTGTCATGTAAACCGATTTGGGGTCTTGACTTCTTGAGCCTCTAGAGGGCGCAATTATCGTCCGATTTAACTTGAATTTTTCACGTAGTGTTTTGGTATTACTTTCAACAACTGTGCTAAGTATGATTCAAATCGGTTCATAATCTGGTATAGCTGTCATATAAACCGATCTTGGATCTTGACTTGTTGAGCCAATTGAGGGCGCAATTCTCATCCGATTTGGCTGAAACTTTACATGAGGTGTTTTGTTATGACTTCCAATAACTGTGCTAAGTATGGCGTAAATCGAATCGAATCTGATATAGCTGCCATATAAATAGAGATATTGAGCTGAAACTTTGCACAGATTCTTATGTTGTCCATTAGCAGGTTAAGTTCGAAGATGGGCTATATCGGACTATATCTTGATATAGCCCCCATATAGACCGATCCGCCGATTTAGGGTCTAAGGCCTATAAAAGCTATATTTATTATCCGATTTTGCTGACATTTGGGACAGTGAGTTGTGTTAGGCCAGTCGACATCATTCTTTAATTTGGCTCAGATCGGTCCAGATTTGGATATAGCTGCCATATTGACCGATCTCTCGATTTAAGGTTTTATGCCCATAAAAGGCGCATTTAATATCCAATGTCGCCGAATGTTGGGACAGTGAGTTAAGTTAGGCCCCACGACATCTTTCTGCAATTTAACCCAAATCGGTCCAGATTTGGATATAGCTGCCCATAAAAGGTGCATTTATTGTCTGAAGTCGCCGAAATTTGGAACAGTGAGTAAAGCTGCCATTTAGACCGATCACTTAATTAAATGTCTTGGGCCATACAAAGCACATTTATAATCCGATTTCGCTCAGAAATACCAATATTTTGTTCTGCAAAATTGAACAATGACTTGTACTTATTAGACCACTCAATATCCGTGCCAAATTTGGTCCAAATCGGACCATATTTCGATAAAGCTGCTATGGGGCATAAATTATGCATTTTCACCGGATTATGACGAATGGTGGTTTACATATATACCCGAGGTGGTGGGTATCCAAGGTTCGGCTCGGCCGAACTTAACGCCTTTTTATACCCACCACCGACGGATGGGGGTATATTCATTTTGTCATTCCGTTTGCAACACATCGCAATATCCATTTCCGACCCTATAAAGTATATATATTCTTGATCAGCGTAAAAATCTAAGATGATCTAGACATGTCCGTCCGTCTGTCTGTTGAAATCACGCTACAGTCTTCAAAAATAGAGATATTGAGCTGAAATTTTGCACAGATTCTTTTTTTGTCCATAAACAGGTTAAGTTCGAAGATGGGCTATATCGGACTATATCTTGATATAGCCCCCATATAGACCGATCCGCCGATTTAGGGTCTAAGGCCCATAAAAGCCACATTTATTATCTGATTTCGCTGAAATTTGGGACAGTGAGTTGTGTTAGGCCCTTCGACATTCTCCGTCAATTTGGCTCAGATCGGTTCAGATTTGGATATAGCTGCCATATAGACCGATCCTCCGATTAAGGGTCTTATGCCCATAAAAGCCACATTTATTATCCGATTTTGCAGAAATTTAGAAAAGTAAGTCGTCTTAGGCCCTTCGACATCCTCCGTCGGTATGGCTCAGATCGGTTCAGATTTGTATATAGCTGCCATATAGACCGATCCTCCAATTAAGGGTCTTAGGCCCATAAAAGCCACATTTATTATCCGATTTTGCTGAAATTTGGGACAGAGAGTTGTGTTAGGCCCTTTGACATTCTCCGTCAATTTGGCTCAGATCGGTTCAGATTTGGATATAGCTACCATATAGACCGATCCTCCGATTTAGGGTCTTCGGCCAATAAAAGCCACATTTATTATCCGATTTTGCAGAAATTTAGAAAAGTAAGATGTCTTAGGCCCTTCGACATCCTCCGTCGATATGGCTCAGATCGGTTCAGATTTGTATATAGCTGCCATATAGACCGATCCTCCAATTAAGGGTTTTAGGCCCATAAAAGCCACATTTATTATCCGATTTTGCTGAAATTTGGGACAGAGAGTTGTGTTAGGCCCTTTGACATTCTCCGTCAATTTGGCTCAGATCGGTTCAGATTTGGATATAGCTGCCATATAGACCGATCCTCCGATTTAGGGTCTTCGGCCAATAAAAGCCACATTTATTATCCGATTTTGCTGAAATTTAGAAAAGTAAGTTGTCTTAGGCCCTTCGACATCCTCCGTCCATATGGCTCAGATCGGTTCAGATTTGGATATAGCTGCCATATAGAGCGATCCTCCGATTTAGGGTCATAGGCCCATAAAAGCCACATTTATTATCCGATTTTGCTGAAATTTGGGACAGTATGTTGTCTTAGGCCTCTCTACATCCTTCGTCAATACGGCTCAGATCGCTTTAGATTTGGATATAGCTGCCATATAGACCGATCCGCCGATTTAGGGTCATAGGCCCATAAAAAGCTACATTTATTATCCGATTTTGCTGAAATTTATGACAGTACGTTGTCTTAAGCCCTCGATATTCTCCGTCAATATGGCTTAGATCGGTTCAGATTGGAGTATAGCTTGCCATATAGAGCGATCCTCCAATTTAGGGTCTTAGGCCCATAACAGCCACATTTATTCTCCAATTTTGAGGAAATTTGGGACAGTGAGTTGTGTTATCCCCTTCAACATTCTCCGTCAATTTGGGTCAGATCTGCACTCAAATTTGACACTCTGACTTATGTTATGCTTTTCGACATCCGTGTCGTATATAGTTCAAATCGGTTTATTTTTAGATATAGCTACTAAAAAGACCAATATTTTGTTATATACAATTGAACAATGACTTTTACTTATTAGTATTTGGTCCAAATCGGAGCATATATTGATATAGCTATATATATATATATAGGTATGAGTTTTGCACCGGATTTTGATGAAAGAAGGTTTTCATATATATCCGAGGTGGTGGGTATCCAATAGACCGATCCTCCAATTAAGGGTCTTCGGCCCATAAAAGCCACATTTATTATCCGATTTTGCTGAAATTTGGGACAGAGAGTTGTGTTAGGCCCTTTGACATTCTCCGTCAATATGGCTCAGATCGGTTCAGATTTGGATATAGCTGCCATATAGACCGATCCTCCGATTTAGGGTCTTCGGCCAATAAAAGCCACATTTATTATCCGATTTTGCTGAAATTTAGAAAAGTAAGTTGTCTTAGGCCCTTCGACATCCTCCGTCCATATGGCTCAGATCGGTTCAGATTTGGATATAGCTGCCATATAGAGCGATCCTCCGATTTAGGGTCATAGGCCCATAAAAGCCACATTTATTATCCGATTTTGCTGAAATTTGGGACAGTATGTTGTCTTACCTTTCTTTTGGGTTCTATATTAGCGTATTAGTAAATATTTCCAGTTAAGAGAGACACTTGGCCCTTAATGTAAATGTATGCTTCGTGCTCTACTTTCAAGTACATTATATGAGCCCTATAATGGCATGATCGGTAAATAAATTATGTTTGAGGGTGCGATGGACCCCAGGGACTTTGTCCCGAAAATGAGTATCAATTTCCTGAAAATCAATCAATTTAAACAGGTATTTTCGGGTGGGGCAGTTCCCAAAACACATGGCTTTTCAATTGGATATCAAATTAGTTTTTATACCCTCCACCATAAAATGGGGGGTATACTAATATCGTCATTCTGTTTGTAACTACTCGAAATATTCGTCCGAGACCCCACAAAGTATATATATTCTTGATCGTCGCGACATTTTATGTCGATCTAGCCATGTCCGTCCGTCTGTCCGTCCGTCCCTCCGTCCCTCCGTCCGTCTGTCCGTCCGTCCCTCCGTCCGTCCCTCCGTCCGTCCCTCCGTCCGTCCGTCCGTCCGTCTGTCCGTCCGTCCCTCCGTCCGTCCGTCTGTCTGTCGAAAGCACGCTAACTTCCGAAGGAGTAAAGCTAGCCACTTGAAATTTTGCACATATACTTCTTATTAGTGTAGGTCAGTTGGTATTGTAAATGGGCCATATAAACCGATCTTGGGTCTTGACTTCTTGAGCCTCTAGAGTGCGCAATTCTTATCCGATTGGGATGAAATTTTGCACGACGTGTTTTGTTTTGATATCCAACAGCTGTGCCAAGTATGGTTTAAATCGGTTCATAACCTGATATAGCTGTCATGTAAACCGATTTGGGGTCTTGACTTCTTGAGCCTCTAGAGGGCGCAATTATCGTCCGATTTAACTTGAATTTTTCACGTAGTGTTTTGGTATTACTTTCAACAACTGTGCTAAGTATGATTCAAATCGGTTCATAATCTGGTATAGCTGTCATATAAACCGATCTTGGATCTTGACTTGTTGAGCCAATTGAGGGCGCAATTCTCATCCGATTTGGCTGAAACTTTACATGAGGTGTTTTGTTATGACTTCCAATAACTGTGCTAAGTATGGCGTAAATCGATATAGAACCTGATATAGCTGCCATATAAATAGAGATATTGAGCTGAAACTTTGCACAGATTCTTATGTTGTCCATTAGCAGGTTAAGTTCGAAGATGGGCTATATCGGACTATATCTTGATATAGCCCCCATATAGACCGATCCGCCGATTTAGGGTCTAAGGCCTATAAAAGCTATATTTATTATCCGATTTTGCTGACATTTGGGACAGTGAGTTGTGTTAGGCCAGTCGACATCATTCTTTAATTTGGCTCAGATCGGTCCAGATTTGGATATAGCTGCCATATTGACCGATCTCTCGATTTAAGGTTTTATGCCCATAAAAGGCGCATTTAATATCCAATGTCGCCGAATGTTGGGACAGTGAGTTAAGTTAGGCCCCACGACATCTTTCTGCAATTTAACCCAAATCGGTCCAGATTTGAATATAGCTGCCCATAAAAGGTGCATTTATTGTCTGAAGTCGCCGAAATTTGGAACAGTGAGTAAAGCTGCCATTTAGACCGATCACTTAATTAAATGTCTTGGGCCATACAAAGCACATTTATAATCCGATTTCGCTCAGAAATACCAATATTTTGTTCTGCAAAATTGAACAATGACTTGTACTTATTAGACCACTCAATATCCGTGCCAAATTTGGTCCAAATCGGACCATATTTCGATAAAGCTGCTATGGGGCATAAATTATGCATTTTCACCGGATTATGACGAATGGTAGTTTACATATATACCCGAGGTGGTGGGTATCCAAGGTTCGGCTCGGCCGAACTTAACGCCTTTTTATACCCACCACCGACGGATGGGGGTATATTCATTTTGTCATTCCGTTTGCAACACATCGCAATATCCATTTCCGACCCTATAAAGTATATATATTCTTGATCAGCGTAAAAATCTAAGATGATCTAGACATGTCCGTCCGTCTGTCTGTTGAAATCACGCTACAGTCTTCAAAAATAGAGATATTGAGCTGAAATTTTGCACAGATTCTTTTTTTGTCCATAAACAGGTTAAGTTCGAAGATGGGCTATATCGGACTATATCTTGATATAGCCCCCATATAGACCGATCCGCCGATTTAGGGTCTAAGGCCCATAAAAGCCACATTTATTATCTGATTTCGCTGAAATTTGGGACAGTGAGTTGTGTTAGGCCCTTCGACATTCTCCGTCAATTTGGCTCAGATCGGTTCAGATTTGGATATAGCTGCCATATAGACCGATCCTCCGATTTAGGGTCTTCGGCCAATAAAAGCCACATTTATTATCCGATTTTGCAGAAATTTAGAAAAGTAAGTTGTCTTAGGCCCTTCGACATCCTCCATCGATATGGCTCAGATCGGTTCAGATTTGTATATAGCTGCCATATAGACCGATCCTCCAATTAAGGGTCTTAGGCCCATAAAAGCCACATTTATTATCCGATTTTGCTGAAATTTGGGACAGAGAGTTGTGTTAGGCCCTTTGACATTCTCCGTCAATTTGGCTCAGATCGGTTCAGATTTGGATATAGCTGCCATATAGACCGATCCGCCGATTTAGGGTCATAGGCCCATAAAAAGCTACATTTATTATCCGATTTTGCTGAAATTTATGACAGTACGTTGTCTTAAGCCCTCGATATTCTCCGTCAATATGGCTTAGATCGGTTCAGATTGGAGTATAGCTTGCCATATAGAGCGATCCTCCAATTTAGGGTCTTAGGCCCATAACAGCCACATTTATTCTCCAATTTTGCGGAAATTTGGGACAGTGAGTTGTGTTATCCCCTTCAACATTCTCCGTCAATTTGGGTCAGATCTGCACTCAAATTTGACACTCTGACTTATGTTATGCTTTTCGACATCCGTGTCGTATATAGTTCAAATCGGTTTATTTTTAGATATAGCTACTAAAAAGACCAATATTTTGTTATATACAATTGAACAATGACTTTTACTTATTAGTATTTGGTCCAAATCGGAGCATATATTGATATAGCTATATATATATATATAGGTATGAGTTTTGCACCGGATTTTGATGAAAGAAGGTTTTCATATATATCCGAGGTGGTGGGTATCCAATAGACCGATCCTCCAATTAAGGGTCTTCGGCCCATAAAAGCCACATTTATTATCCGATTTTGCTGAAATTTGGGACAGAGAGTTGTGTTAGGCCCTTTGACATTCTCCGTCAATTTGGCTCAGATCGGTTCAGATTTGGATATAGCTGCCATATAGACCGATCCTCCGATTTAGGGTCTTCGGCCAATAAAAGCCACATTTATTATCCGATTTTGCTGAAATTTAGAAAAGTAAGTTGTCTTAGGCCCTTCGACATCCTCCGTCCATATGGCTCAGATCGGTTCAGATTTGGATATAGCTGCCATATAGAGCGATCCTCCGATTTAGGGTCATAGGCCCATAAAAGCCACATTTATTATCCGATTTTGCTGAAATTTGGGACAGTATGTTGTCTTAGGCCTCTCTACATCCTTCGTCAATACGGCTCAGATCGCTTTAGATTTAGATATAGCTGCCATATAGACCGATCCGCCGATTTAGGGTCATAGGCCCATAAAAAGCTACATTTATTATCCGATTTTGCTGAAATTTATGACAGTACGATGTCTTAAGCCCTCGATTTTCCCCGTCAATATGGCTTAGATCGGTTCAGATTGGAGTATAGCTGCCATATAGAGCGATCCTCCAATTTAGGGTCTTAGGCCCATAACAGCCACATTTATTCTCCAATTTTGCGGAAATTTGGGACAGTGAGTTGTGTTATCCCCTTCAACATCCTCCGTCAATTTGGGTCAGATCTGCACTCAAATTTGACACTCTGACTTATGTTATGCTTTTCGACATCCGTGTCGTATATAGTTCAAATCGGTTTATTTTTAGATATAGCTACTAAAAAGACCAATATTTTGTTATATACAATTGAACAATGACTTTTACTTATTAGTATTTGGTCCAAATCGGAGCATATATTGATATAGCTATATATATATATATAGGTATGAGTTTTGCACCGGATTTTGATGAAAGAAGGTTTTCATATATATCCGAGGTGGTGGGTATCCATAGTTCGGCCCGGCCGACCTTAACGCCTTTTTACTTGTTATTTGTCTTATTTTCATTTATTATTTGTAGAATTCATACCCCTTTATGTCCCATATTGCTACTATCGGGTTATATGTATGTCCATTTGGTGGAAAATAAAGGAGGTGCGAGCGCTAGAAACTTAATTGTAATATAGCCACTAACTGGACTATCTAATTATACCTTCCACCATAGGATGGGGATATACTAATCTAGTATTTCTAATTATAACCCTATAAAGTATACATATTCTGGATCGTCTCCTCATTCTGAGTCGATATAGCCATGCCCGTCCATCCGTCAGTCTGTCAAAATCACGACAGCAGTCAAACGCGTAAAGCTAGCCCCATATCAGTCCAGATTTGGATATAGGCCCCATAAATCCATATTGGTGGTCTACTCCGAAATACCTTTCATTTGAGCCTTATATTGTTATGGTCGGTAAATATGTCTATTATGTGGGTATTTTTGGGGGTCAGGTGGACCTTCCTTTCTCTAGTCACAAATACCTTTCATTTGAGACCCATATTGTCATTGGCGGGCTTTGGAGGTGGGGCGGCCTCCTAGATATTCCACCTTAAATAAGGATACCAAATTTCTGTCTTTAAGTTATTATAAACAAACCAAATTTTTCTTAAATTGCCCCACTCCGGGATCTGGCGTTTTTGAAAATAGGGTAAGGACAAGGTCCGCCCATTAAAGTTTGGATGTAAGATCTACTTCATTCTATTGGTTTTAGTGGTGCCAAACCTTTTGCACCGAAAAAGGATATTAGATTCATGCTCTAGTCCCAAAAACCACATTTCAGGAACATATTTTAGTCTCTTTGTATGTGTAGTTTAGGGGGAGTTTTGAGTTAAGGCCGGCGTGATTTGAGCCCCTGTTTGCCACATAGTCCAGAAATATGTCCAGTTTGAGGGGTATGTAGAGTGGGGCGGCCACCCACGCGCTTAGCCTTGAAAAAATCTTCTCTCAAGTTTCTTTAATTTGAGCCCCAATTTGCATTGGTTTATGGGGGGCGTTAGGGGGTGAGACGACCCCCGAACAATTTGCTTCAAAATTGGATATCAAATTCGTTTACTACTGTCAAATACCCATTATATGAGCACCTTATTGCCATAGTAGGCAAACTTGTCCGGTTTTAGGGGAATTTAGGGGGCGGATATTCGATTTCTACTATCAAATACCTATTATTTATTGCCATAATAGGCAAATATGGCCGGTTTGAAGGGAGTTTAGGGGTGGACACCGAAATAATATCAGCATCGTGCATGAGCACGATTTTGTTCAAGCCCTATAAAGTCAAGCATTTTGGAGATGGCTATCAATATCTCGGCTATCTCGTTCAAATGCACCCTAATTAACTTGTTATACCCTACACCACCACTGTGATACAGGGTATTATAACTTAATGCATTTGTTTGTAACAGCCAGAAGAAAGAGAGATAGACCAATTGATAAGTATACCGATCGACTCAGAATCACTTTTTGGTTCGATCTAGCTATGTCCGTTCGTCTGTCTGCCTGTCTATCCGACTGTCCATATTAATTAGTGTACAAACTACAGGTCGCAGTTTTCATCCGATCGTCTTAAAATTTGGTACAGGCATGTGAAAAAAATCGAATCAAATTTGGATATAGCTACCATATACATGTTCGTCTGATTTGGACTAACATTAACGTGGCCATTTGTTAACCGATTCTATAGAAATTGGGCAGGAAGAGTTTCCTCTTGACTCTCGACATTACTAGTGAATTTCATAGAAATCGGCTCAGATTAAGATATAGCTCTCATATCAATATATATATCGCCCGATTTTCACTCCCAGCGCCGCTGCAAGCGCCTTTATTGAAACTTTGTACAAAGCTTTCTTCGACGACTGCCACAATATCTGAGAAGTTTGGTCGAAATCGGTTAAGATTTAGATATAGCTCCCATATATATGTTCGTCAGATTTTAAGAAATATTCCATTAATATGCTCATTTATTGACATAATTGCCAAAATTTTGCACAACGCTTTCCTCAACGACTACCACAATATCTGAGAAGTTTGCTTGAAATCGGTTCAGATGTAGATATAACTCCAATATATATGTTCGTCATATTTTGTGTAATTTGCAATAATGTTGTCACTTGTCGACCGTAGTTGTTATAGTTTGAAGATATTTGCTCGAAATTTGATAAGGATTGTCTAATAACTCATCTGAAAACATCCGCCGAGGTCCATCAAAATTGGTTCAGAATTGGATATAGCTCCCACATTGTTCTTGTATCCTTGGTGTAAGGTATTATACAGTCGGCACCACCCGACTTTTGCCCTTTTTTACTGGTTTTGTATTGGTTATCTACAATACATTCAAAATCATTTTTCAAAGCTACCACTTGGGATACCACATTTTTAAAAATTCGCAGGTCCTCCTGTCTCTATCCCAATTTGAGGGTAAACAAGTAAAAGCGTGCTAAGTTCGGCCGGGCCGAATCTTATATACCCTCCACCATGGATCGAATTTTTCGAGTTCTTTTCCCGGGATCTCCTCTTAGGCAAAAAAAAGGATATAAGAAAAGATTTGATCTGTTATTAGAGCGATATCAAGATATGTGTATTGGACGTTTTTTTTTTTTTCAGAAAGACTTTTTTTTTTACATATAGAAAAATTAATACAAATTAACTTAATTTTTCATCATTCGCGAACAAATTCTATTTATATGTGTACTTAAGGGGTTAATAACAATGTTGTTGTAGCGCTTAGACACTGAGAATGAGTACATAATTTTTCTGTTTACAGGCAGAACTTCCGCACTTCCGATTTTGCTGTTCTTTGATTTATGCACAACTGGTTTTACAGCGTATTTGTTGTGTTTTGGCACTTCTTTAGGATGCACATGTTTTTTATTCTGTCATTCATATTCCCTTTGACTTGATTAGGTATATCGTCCGTCCGTCTGTTCAGCTTGTTTTTTTGTTTTTCTATTACTGTCATTTCATTCGCTTCGATCATACATATGTTTAATCCGGCACACTTAGTATATTTCCATTCGGTCTAAAAAGTGTTTTTTCAATAAAAACTTGTATTGGAATTTAATAAAAATTTACGAATTTTAGTGTGTTTTTTTCTTTTTATTCGGCTGGATAAAAACCAAATTTTTTATTTTTGAAGTACATTTTTTGGTACCAAGTTCGGCTGAAATTGGCAACGTAAATGTTCATGGCTTTTAAACATTCAAGCAGATTTGACATTCCTTCTATCATCCCCATTTGGCTTGGATTTCAGAAGCTTCGAGATAATCTGCGAATGAAGCTAAAACTCTTCTTCCTGTGTACTTTGGTGTGATAAAGTCGATTCCGCTCAGTGAAATCATACGGAAAATTTAATCAATATATTCGGCAATAATTTGTAGTGGAAGTTGTAATTAAAGTGTTTAATTTTTACCGGACGAGTCAACATCGAAACTCCAAGCAATTATTTTGAAGGTAACTTCCCACTCATTTTGTGCAAATAGGATTCTTTATGATAAAAGTAAAATTTTTAGAGTTTTCCGCACATCTATACAGGTGGTGCCTGTGTCTGACCATTGCCTGTGAAGTGCTTCATTTCTTTATTGGAGCCCACAATCACCCAGTGCTATATTTAAAAGACCAGAGATTTGCTTTTATTATTGGCTATAACAACCTGAGACCACACTACCCTCGGGGTAGTGTGCTTCGAGACGGTTCTCCAGCTTCCACAGAGGTTCCATTTTGCCCAAATCTCTCCAAGAACTTTGTCAGCCGCACTTTCACTAGGACTGTACCGATTGGGGTACAGATACCCACAAAACGCCTAGTTGGTATCGGTGTACAAAGGTTGCGTTCCGACTACAACGTGGTAGCATCAGAAATCTTAACCTCATAATTGTCTACTACCCAGTAACCTTTCATCTGACCACCAGAGGTGTCGGGCTTAAGACTACGTTTGGGCTCTGAAGGAGTCATAAAGTTCACCTCATCATCCTATAAATAATTTTACCACTGTACTGCGACGAGGGACTCTTTTGCCCCCTATCCAGCTTTGCCACGACAGCAGATTTCTGCCTTGCCACTGAGAGTGGTCATGTGTTAGCTACATTTTACTGGAAAGTTACATGATTGGCCTTATGATCGAATTTTTCGCCAACTTTAATATTTAAGGAATAAGTATATGAGCAAAATGAATTAAAACAAATAATCCCAAATGTTATACAAATTCTGTACACCTAGTCCATTTTACACATTTTTATATATGGGGCTAAAGTTAAAGTAAAATACATGATGATTCCATACCCCAGTTTAAATTATGCAAACATTAAACTCATAAAAAAAAAAAGAAATATTTTTTTAAGAAACTAAATTCGTTTTCAGATTGGTATCGTTGTTAAAATTTAATTTTTACGAAACATGGCTCATAAAAAAATGGTTTAATTTTCATATAATTTAAAGTTAAATATTTTATTTCCTTTTGTTTTTGGTTGCTTATCATATTTAACAATTTTTTTTGTCCCGTTGGGAAAAAAACTATTTTTCTATTTTATAATTTGTATAATATGAGGGAAGCAAAATTGCAAACATATCACAAATATTTTTAAATTTATCGCATGATATATAAAAACTATTAATTCCGCTCTAGGCAAGAAACTTTCATACCAACCTATAAAAATTTAAATAGCTACAACAAGTATCCCGAGCGTGCAGAAGGCCTTCAACATGTCCGGATAGTGTTGGTAAGTGTCATTATAAGAATATAATTACTTTGTCGTCTTTCATTTATACAAGAAAGAGAAGCTTAATCGAAGAGAGTTGATCGAAGAGATTGAACGAAGAGAGAACGCAATGTGGAGCACCCACGAGTCAAACATACTGATGTACATACATATATTTTGTCCATACAGAGTTTTATACTCTTTTTGTTTCTAATCAATTCATCATCAATGATTGCCTTCTCTTCGCTCACACTCTTCGCATCATAATCTTATCCAGTTTTCGATTGTTTTTTTTTCTTATTCTTTTAATAATTTACTTTTGGGTTTCCAAAGAACCTATAACCCCTTGTGGGCTGTTGATTACAACAGAAATTTGAATTTATGCGATACTTTGAATTTTGCTTCGTTCATACAAAATGTGTTAACACACATTTTTTTTTTATTTACATTTATTTTTTTTTTGTTAAAGTTTATAATAATGTTTTCATAGTTTATAGAAATCTTAGATTTAGAAATACTTATGGAAATTAAGTCTAATATATGATATTATTTTTATGTGAATAAAATGTTCCGAATTTACTTCAAAATGAACTGCTAAAACCGATATAGACGTTTCTCTATGAAAAGGGGTGGATTAATGAATTTGGAGTGATTATGGAGTTAGGGATCCTATACAAAATTCGCCATTTGGGATTGCGGTAGGTGAGGGTAAAGAGGTGATTTCTCAATGACATCAGAGAAATCCATGTGATGTTTTGGTTAATACTCGTATAGTTATTTATACATTCTTATAGTTTTTTTTTTACGATAGATTTGGTTTATGTCAGAAATGACAACTTTAAATAATCCTATCCCATTTCCTCATTTTAATTCTCTCTCGTTACTATAGTCTGGTTATTTTTTCTTCTTCCGGTTTGCAATTTATTTATTTTTTTTTTATTTTAAACAATTCCACCTCTAGTAAATTTAAGGGTACATCTGAAGGGAGTCTATAATAAAGACTGTTTTGGAAAATAGGCCTGCTAGGAAAAGGACAAGAACCCCCCCACAGACTGTTGCTAGTTTTATCAATGGCTCCCGCAGTCCTGTCTCTTATCAGGTTTAACGATGCTTAATATCCATAAGAAACTTGCATCAGAATGAATATTTTTTGTTCATGTACATTACAGAATTTTGGCGCCCAACGTGGGGCCGGAAGAACTTAAAAATAGATATTTTTTGCTAATTTCATAGAGATCACATTTTTGGGAAAGATTTTTGACTTTTTATTTTAGAAACATTCAGGTATGGAATACCTATTCGAACCCTTCTGGAACCTTCAGCAGTTTGGGGTTTACCTCGGCTTGGCTGACCGTCGGAGTATCTGTAGGCTTTTCGATACTGGGTGTCATAATATAAAGAGATTCACATATTTTTCCTGGATTTGATAGTCTTTTAGTTTTTTATACCCTCCACCATAAGATGGGGGGTATACTAATTTCGTCATTCTGTTTGTAACTACTCGAAATATTCGTCTGAGACCCCATAAAGTATATATATTCTTGATCGTCGTGAAATTTTATGTCGATCTAGCCATGTCCGTCCGTCTGTCCGTCCGTCCGTCCGTCCGTCCGTCCGTCCGTCCGTCCGTCCGTCCGTCTGTCTGTCGAAAGCACGCTAACTTCCGAAGGAGTAAAGCTAGGCGCTTGAAATTTTGCACAAATACTTCCTATTAGTGTAGGTCGGTTGGTATTGTAAATGGGCCATATCGGTCCATGTTTTGATATAGCTGCCATATAAACCGATCTTGGGTCTTGACTTCTTGAGGCTCTAGAGTGCGCAATTCTTATCCGATTGGGATGAAATTTTGCACGACGTGTTTTGTTATGACATCCAACAACTGTGCCAAGTATGGTTCAAATCGGTCCATAACCTGATATAGCTGCCATATAAACCGATCTTGGATCTTGACTTCTTGAGCCTCTAGAGGGCGCAATTCTTATCCGATTGGGATGAAATTTTGCACGACGTGTTTTGTTATGACATCCAACAACTGTGCCAAGTATGGTTCAAATCGGTCTATAACCTGATATAGCTGCCATATAAACCGATCTTGGATCTTGACTTCTTGAGCCTCTAGAGGGCGCAATTCTTATCCGATTGGAATGAAATTTTGCACCAAGTGTTTTGTTATGACATCCAACAACTGTGCCAAGTATGGTTGAAATCGGTCTATAACCTGATATAGCTGCCATATAAACCGATCTTGGGTCTTGACTTCTTGAGCCTCTAGAGTGCGCAATTCTCATCCGATTGGGATGAAATTTTGCACGACGTGTTTTGTTATTATATCCAACAACTGTGCCAAGTATGGTTCAAATCGGTCCATAACCTGATATAGCTGCCATATAAATCGATCTTGGGTCTTGACTTCTTGAGCCTCTAGAGTGCGCAATTCTCATCCGATTGGGATGAAATTTTGCACGACGTGTTTTGTTATTATATCCAACAACTGTGCCAAGTATGGTTCAAATCGTTCCATAACCTGATATAGCTGCCATATAAACCGATCTTGGGTCTTGACTTCTTGAGCCTCTAGAGGGCGCAATTCCTATCCGATTTGAATGAGTTTTGGCACGTAGTATTTTGTTATGATGTCCAACAACTGTGCCAAATATGGTTAAAATCGGTTCATAACCTGATATAGCTGCCATATAAACCGATCTGGGATCTTGACTTCTTAAGCCTCTAGAGGTCGCAATTATTATCCGATTTGCCTGAAATTGTGTACGACGGATTCTTTCATGACCATCAACATACGTGTTTATTATGGTCTGAATCGGTCCATAGCCCGATACAGCTCCCATATAAATCAATCTCTCTATTTTACTTCTTGAGCCCACAAAGGGCGCAATTCTTATTCGAATTGGCTGACATTTTACACAGGTCTCCAACATATAATTTAATTGTGGTCCAAACAGGACCATATCTTGACATCGCTCTAATAGCAGAGCAAATCTTTTCTTATATCCTTTTTTTTGCCTAAGAAGAGATGCCGGGAAAAGAACTCGACATATGCGATCCATGGTGGAGGGTATATAAGATTCGGCCCGGCCGAACTTAGCACGCTTTTACTTGTTTATAGCTGAGACAGAGCTATCAGCACCTCTCTGACGACAGGATATCATTATTTTTGCAAAGGCAATTTAATGACCATCGGAGGATAGCGAAGGAAGAGGTTTAGTATACACTTCCAAGCTGGTTTGTCTGCAAACTTCCAGATGTTCAAATCCCCATAGTCCAATTTTTTAAAATTTTTTTTTGTCATCCAAAATCTCACATTTCACTCCATTTTCTTATTCATTATCACCTTGTAGAGATCGTCGTTCATTTCATGATCATATATATTTTTTTTCTATTTTGTTTTTCAAATTATTTGGAAGCACATACATATAACAATTTTGAAAGGATAGGTTTGTTTTATTTTTTAAAATTCTATCATTAGCTTTTTGGATTTTTATTTATTGATGGCTACTCAGCAGGAGTCAGAAAACCCGGCTGGTTCATCGGCTCATCAGTTGGGAGAATCCAATATTCTAACTGCGTTTTGTCGATTATGCAAAGAGCCTTTAAACGAAGGACAGGACTGTTTATTTATTAGCGAGTGCTCGCACCACTTTCACAGGGCCTGTATTGAGAATCATTTGGCCACATCTTCGGAATGTCCGGTATGCAGAAAAGCATGCCAGTTGAATGAGCTAAAGTCGTTTGTTTTTGTACCGAGACCACCTCCACCTGCGAAGACTGGTAACAAGAGAGGTAAGGGTAGAGGAGCAATGGCTAAACAGTACAATACGCGTAGTGTTAGCCGTAATCTTTTCCAAGATCAGAGGGATAATTCGCTGGAGACCAGCGCAAATGGTCCATCCGATTCTCTTCGGACACCAAATAGGCAGATTGATGCCCTGATCGACGATTTTGTGATGTCCCCTATTCAGAATCCTAGGCCATCTACGGTTAATCAACCTACCATTGATTATAGGGAAATAGGTAGATTAATTGAATCGAGTGTTACACGTGTACTTCAGAATATGCACCTTTCACAACCATTGGCAACAGCTCAGCTACGGAATATTAACCCTCAGGATTCTAATTTGGATATTCCTTTCCCAAACGGCAATGACGCTGGTCATACGAACCCGATTCCAAATGGCAATGACTTGCATCGGTTAAATCCACCTGATAACATTACCAATGACGACATTGTAAGAAATAGGTCACTTTTCGCAAACATTCCCATTACAAATTGTAATTTGAATTCGAATAATGCACCTCAAGGGTCATGCCCTCAGAATTTTCGTGATTGTAATGTGAATTCACCCAATGCATTCTCTGGCTTAAGCGGTTCCAATATACATGCTGACAAGATAACATCAATCATACATAATTGGAATCTCAAATTCGACGGGTCATCCTCCGGACTTAGTATAGACGAGTTTTTGTACAGAGTTAAGACCCTCACTAAGGAAACTTTTAATGATGACTTTTCAGTCATATGTAGAAACCTGAATACCCTTTTAACCGGTAAGGCGCGTGAGTGGTTTTGGCGCTATCACAAGCAAGTCCCGGCAATTGTTTGGCAGGATTTTTGTTTCGCTATAAGGGACCAGTACAAAGATATGAAGTCTTCATTCGATTTGATTGAGGAGATTCGTAGTCGAAAGCAGAGACCTGGGGAGTCTTACGATAACTTTTTCGATGCGCTTTCGGTGATAGCTGATAGACTTCCAAGGCAGATGGCCGAAGAAGAGTTCATAGAAATAATTGCTCGGAATTTGCGACCCGAGATCAGACAGGACCTGCTTTACGTACCCATTCGTTCCCTTTCACATTTAAGAAGACTTGTGCAGATGCGTGAGAATTTGTGGAACGATGAGAACGTCCGTAAGACGTTGGCTCAACGTGCTCCGAATCCAGGCTTTCCTGCTCGTCGCCATGTATCGGAAATTGATCAGGAACCATCACCTGATCAGACTCAATGTCATGTGGATGCCATTAATACATCTAATTCCAATTACAAATGTTGGAATTGTGACAATTCTGGCCACAACTGGCAAGACTGCCTTGAAGAGAGGACCATTTTTTGTTATGGATGCGGCGCGAAAAACGTGTACAAGCCTCAATGCACCAGATGTATCACTCGCAGTCAACTTTCAAAAAACTTGAAACCGAATGGTCCAAGCAAGGACCATCCCTAGATTCTACCTCGACCAATAAATCGTTTCCACATAGTAGAGAATCACCCGGCATTGACAAAAGCACCAATGTGACTAACTCTCAGAAGATTTCGATTTTGAAACGTACTAACGATTTTGGAGATGTATCAGACAGTGAGACCTCACGTATAATATACCCTAGGTTACCTTTTCACAAGCGATGGGAATTATATGTTAAGAAAAGAAACGAGATTTTCAACGTTTCTACAGTTACTCGAATGAGGAAGCCCAAAAGGTCCACAGTTCGACTTAGACATTTTTATAAGATGAAGAGGCTTTCTAAGATAGTTAATATATCCACCATAGTAGCAAATGCCCATGATAAGCGATACTATGCCAAGGTATCCTTCCTGAATTTTCAGGAATATGGTCTCTTAGATACAGGGGCTAACGTTAGCTGCATCGGTGGGGATTTGGCTAAACAGGATTTCACTTCTTTTCCCAATTATTTGGCTTACCAGTCATTTGTGAATACCGCAGATGGCAAGGGACAAAAGGTCCTAGGTCGGATCGACGTTAATGTCACGTTTAGGGATAAGACCAGAAGCCTAAGACTTTACATTGTACCTACGATTGCGCAAAAACTGATCCTCGGGATAGATTTCTGGAAGTCATTCCATTTGATTCAGAACGTTTTGAATTCCACCGATTTATTTGCTCTGAATGGTGATGGCATATCTGTGCCCAATATTTCTAATGACTTTAATCAGGAGGTTTTGGAGATAGAGGACACTTTTTATAAATTGACCCCTCTTGAGCGTAGAAGATTGGATGCGGTTATCAAACTTTTTCCTAATTTCGAGACTCAGGGTTTGGGACGGACCGATCTTATCGAGCATACTATCGATGTGGGAGACTCCGCACCGGTAAAGCAAAGGTTTTACCCCGTCTCACCGGCAGTGGAAAAACTAATGTTTAAAGAGATCGATAGAATGCTAGAATTAGGTGTCATCGAACCCTCAACTTCGGCTTGGAGTTCGCCGATGCGCTTGGTGGTAAAACCGAACAAGGTCCGACTATGTTTGGATGCTCGCAAGCTGAATGCGGTGACAAAAAAGGACGCTTATCCGCTTCCAAACATAGAAGGAATCTTTTCTAGGCTGCCAAAAGCGAATATTATTACAAAGCTAGACCTTAAAGACGCCTTCTGGCAGATTGGCCTGGATGAGCGGTCCAGACATTTAACGGCATTCACGGTCCCGGGTAGGCCGCTATACCAATTTGTGGTTATGCCCTTCGGACTGTGTAATGCCCCGCAAACTATGTGCCGTCTCATGGATGCTCTAATCCCTCCAGATCTCAGGCATTCTGTATTCGGTTACCTAGATGATCTTGTGATAGTTTCTGAGGACTTTGATATTCATTTAGAGGTACTTATGAGATTATCCACCCAATTTCGTAAGGCTAACTTGACTCTTAACGTGTCGAAAAGTAAATTTTGTGTCACCCGAGTGAACTATTTGGGATATGTTATAGGTGACGGAGGAGTAACGACAGACCCTGAAAAGATTACCGCTATTACCAACTGGCCTGTACCCAAGAACTTGAAACAAGTTCGGGGTTTTCTAGGTCTAGCTGGTTGGTATAGAAGGTTTCTTCAAAACTTTTCGACCGAGACCTTCCCCATTACTGAGGTTCTATCCACGAAACGCAAATTCCAGTGGACAGACGTAGCTCAGAGAGCCTTTGATCGGGTCAAATCTCTGCTCACCTCTGCACCAGTTTTATGTAATCCGGATTTTAGCCGGAAGTTCTACTTACATTGCGATGCAAGTGACTTTGGAATTGGCGCGGTTCTGGTCCAACTTGACGATGAAGGAAATGAACGCCCGATCGCGTTCATGAGTAAGAAATTGAACACCGCTCAGCGTAACTATAGTGTTACAGAGCGGGAATGTCTGGCGGCTCTCGAGGCCATAAAGAAATTCAGGTGTTATCTGGAACTTCAAGAATTTGAAGTCGTGACAGACCATTCCAGCCTTCTGTGGCTGATGCGTCAACCCGATTTAAGTGGCAGACTTGCACGTTGGGTGTTTAAACTACAGCCGTACAAGTTTACCATCAGCCACAGAAAGGGGAAAGATCACATAGTTCCAGATGCACTATCCAGAATTCCCGTGGAGGAGATATCAGCTGTCGAGATTTTGAACCCAGGAATCGACTTTGATTCACCTCACTTTGATGATCTTGACTATCAAGAATTGAGAGATAGGGTTTGTCAGAACCAGAGTAAATATCCGGACATAAAGGTTGTGAACAAGTTCATTTATTGTCGCACAGAGCATTACTCTGGGGACGAATCCCAGGAACAACAGAGCTGGAAGTTATGGATTCCTGAGAATTTACGTGCAGTAACCATAGCGAAAGCTCATGATTTACCCGAGATGGCACATGGAGGTATGGGTAAGACCCTTGATATATTGCGACGGACATTTTTCTGGCCTGGAATGGTTCGAGACGTAAGGGATTATGTCCGCAATGGTGAAGTTTGCAAAACAACAAAGGCCCCTAATGCGTTGTTGAAGCCTCCTATGGGAAACCTGCCTGAAACCGAGCGCCCATTCCAGCGATTGTATGTGGATATTCTTGGACCATATCCAAGAAGTAAAGCCGGTCATGTCGGGATCTTTATCGTCGTGGATCATTTTTCGAAATTTCATTGGCTCTGTCCTCTGAAAAAAATCACCGCTTCGCCAATTCAAGATTTTCTTTTAAAACACATATTTCATGTGTACGGCGTCCCTGAAAGCTTGGTCAGTGATAATAGGAGTCAGTTCCGATCCCACGACTTGAACGCCTTTCTGACGTCCTATGGCGTCAAGCATATTTATACAGCATTATACTCGCCACAATCAAATGCCTCAGAACGGGTAAACCGTTCTTTGATTGCGGGTATAAGGGCTTATTTGAAGGACAGCCATAAGGAATGGGACCAGAAGCTGACCCACATAAGTTGTGCTCTGAGGAATTCTATTCATCAGACGATTCATTGCTCGCCATATCATGCCCTCTTTGGCTTTGATATGGTGGCGCATGCATCCTCCTATCGACTGCTTAAGGAGTTAGAGATGTTGAATGAACCCACCACAATTTTATCGAATGACGATCGACTTCAGCTTATGCGACAGGACATAAGAAAATACATTAAGGCCGCTTTTGACGCAAATCGTCATAACTATGATCTTAGATCTAGAGCCCGAGACTTTGCTGTTGGACAAATGGTATATCGCAGGAACTTTGCGCAAAGTTGCTTTGAGAAATCCTTCAATGCAAAGTTAGCTCCGGTTTTCATTAAGGCAAAAGTGAAAGAGAAACTGGGCAAACATTACTACATTCTCGAAGACACTGATGGTAAGAGTAGTGGCACGTACCATGCGAAAGATATTCGTACTTAACCGTCCTGTTTTCCATCTAATTAAGATGTGGATAACCTTTCTTAATTATCCGGTTTGTATTGGACGTTTTTTTTTTTTTCAGAAAGACTTTTTTTTTTACATATAGAAAAATTAATACAAATTAACTTAATTTTTCATCATTCGCGAACAAATTCTATTTATATGTGTACTTAAGGGGTTAATAACAATGTTGTTGTAGCGCTTAGACACTGAGAATGAGTACATAATTTTTCTGTTTACAGGCAGAACTTCCGCACTTCCGATTTTGCTTTTCTTTGATTTATGCACAACTGGTTTTACAGCGTATTTGTTGTGTTTTGGCACTTCTTTAGGATGCACATGTTTTTTATTCTGTCATTCATATTCCCTTTGACTTGATTAGGTATATCGTCCGTCCGTCTGTTCAGCTTGTTTTTTTGTTTTTCTATTACTGTCATTTCATTCGCTTCGATCATACATATGTTTAATCCGGCACACTTAGTATATTTCCATTCGGTCTAAAAAGTGTTTTTTCAATAAAAACTTGTATTGGAATTTAATAAAAATTTACGAATTTTAGTGTGTTTTTTTCTTTTTATTCGGCCGGATAAAAACCAAATTTTTTATTTTTGAAGTACATTTTTTGGTACCAAGTTCGGCTGAAATTGGCAACGTAAATGTTCATGGCTTTTAAACATTCAAGCAGATTTGACATTCCTTCTATCATCCCCATTTGGCTTGGATTTCAGAAGCTTCGAGATAATCTGCGAATGAAGCTAAAACTCTTCTTCCTGTGTACTTTGGTGTGATAAAGTCGATTCCGCTCAGTGAAATCATACGGAAAATTTAATCAATATATTCGGCAATAATTTGTAGTGGAAGTTGTAATTAAAGTGTTTAATTTTTACCGGACGAGTCAACATCGAAACTCCAAGCAATTATTTTGAAGGTAACTTCCCACTCATTTTGTGCAAATAGGATTCTTTATGATAAAAGTAAAATTTTTAGAGTTTTCCGCACATCTATACAGGTGGTGCCTGTGTCTGACCATTGCCTGTGAAGTGCTTCATTTCTTTATTGGAGCCCACAATCACCCAGTGCTATATTTAAAAGACCAGAGATTTGCTTTTATTATTGGCTATAACAACCTCTCCAAGAACTTTGTCAGCCGCACTTTCACTAGGACTGTACCGATTGGGGTACAGATACCCACAAAACGCCTAGTTGGTATCGGTGTACAAAGGTTGCGTTCCGACTACAACGTGGTAGCATCAGAAATCTTAACCTCATAATTGTCTACTACCCAGTAACCTTTCATCTGACCACCAGAGGTGTCGGGCTTAAGACTACGTTTGGGCTCTGAAGGAGTCATAAAGTTCACCTCATCATCCTATAAATAATTTTACCACTGTACTGCGGCGAGGGACTCTTTTGCCCCCTATCCAGCTTTGCCACGACAGCAGATTTCTGCCTTGCCACTGAGAGTGGTCATGTGTTAGCTACATTTTACTGGAAAGTTACATGATTGGCCTTATGATCGAATTTTTCGCCAACTTTAATATTTAAGGAATAAGTATATGAGCAAAATGAATTAAAACAAATAATCCCAAATGTTATACAAATTCTGTACACCTAGTCCATTTTACACATTTTTATATATGGGGCTAAAGTTAAAGTAAAATACATGATGATTCCATACCCCAGTTTAAATTATGCAAACATTAAACTCATAAAAAAAAAAAAGAAATATTTTTTTAAGAAACTAAATTCGTTTTCAGATTGGTATCGTTGTTAAAATTTAATTTTTACGAAACATGGCTCATAAAAAAATGGTTTAATTTTCATATAATTTAAAGTTAAATATTTTATTTCCTTTTGTTTTTGGTTGCTTATCATATTTAACAATTTTTTTTGTCCCGTTGGGAAAAAAACTATTTTTCCTATTTTATAATTTGTATAATATGAGGGAAGCAAAATTGCAAACATATCACAAATATTTTTAAATTTATCGCATGATATATAAAAACTATTAATTCCGCTCTAGGCAAGAAACTTTCATACCAACCTATAAAAATTTAAATAGCTACAACAAGTATCCCGAGCGTGCAGAAGGCCTTCAACATGTCCGGATAGTGTTGGTAAGTGTCATTATAAGAATATAATTACTTTGTCGTCTTTCATTTATACAAGAAAGAGAAGCTTAATCGAAGAGAGTTGATCGAAGAGATTGAACGAAGAGAGAACGCAATGTGGAGCACCCACGAGTCAAACATACTGATGTACATACATATATTTTGTCCATACAGAGTTTTATACTCTTTTTGTTTCTAATCAATTCATCATCAATGATTGCCTTCTCTTCGCTCACACTCTTCGCATCATAATCTTATCCAGTTTTCGATTGTTTTTTTTTCTTATTCTTTTAATAATTTACTTTTGGGTTTCCAAAGAACCTATAACCCCTTGTGGGCTGTTGATTACAACAGAAATTTGAATTTATGCGATACTTTGAATTTTGCTTCGTTCATACAAAATGTGTTAACACACATTTTTTTTTTATTTACATTTATTTTTTTTTTTTGTTAAAGTTTATAATAATGTTTTCATAGTTTATAGAAATCTTAGATTTAGAAATACTTATGGAAATTAAGTCTAATATATGATATTATTTTTATGTGAATAAAATGTTCCGAATTTACTTCAAAATGAACTGCTAAAACCGATATAGACGTTTCTCTATGAAAAGGGGTGGATTAATGAATTTGGAGTGATTATGGAGTTAGGGATCCTATACAAAATTCGCCATTTGGGATTGCGGTAGGTGAGGGTAAAGAGGTGATTTCTCAATGACATCAGAGAAATCCATGTGATGTTTTGGTTAATACTCGTATAGTTATTTATACATTCTTATAGTTTTTTTTTTACGATAGATTTGGTTTATGTCAGAAATGACAACTTTAAATAATCCTATCCCATTTCCTCATTTTAATTCTCTCTCGTTACTATAGTCTGGTTATTTTTTCTTCTTCCGGTTTCCAATTTATTTATTTTTTTTTTATTTTAAACAATTCCACCTCTAGTAAATTTAAGGGTACATCTGAAGGGAGTCTATAATAAAGACTGTTTTGGAAAATAGGCCTGCTAGGAAAAGGACAAGAACCCCCCCACAGACTGTTGCTAGTTTTATCAATGGCTCCCGCAGTCCTGTCTCTTATCAGGTTTAACGATGCTTAATATCCATAAGAAACTTGCATCAGAATGAATATTTTTTGTTCATGTACATTACATATGGTCCGGTTTGGACCACAATTAAATTATGTGTTGGAGACCTGCGTAAAATGTCAGCCAATTCGAATAGGAATTGCGCCCTTTGTGGGCTAGAGAGATCGATTTATATGGAAGCTGTATAGCGCTATATACCGATTCAGACCATAATAAACACGTTTGTTGATGGTCATGAGAGGATCCGTCGTACAAAATTTCAGGCAAATCGGATAATTATTGCGACCTCTTGAGGCTCAAGACTTCAAGATCCCAGGTCGGTTTATATGGCAGCTATATCAGGTTATGAACCGACTTGTACTTTATTTGACATAGTTGTTGAAAGTAACAGTAAAAAACGTCTTGCGAAATTTCAGCCAAATCGGACAGGAATTGCGCCCTCTAGAAGCTCAAGAAGTCAAGACCCCAGATAGGTTTATATGACAGCTATATCAGGTTATGAACCGATTTGAACCATATTTGGCACAGTTATTGGATATCAGAACAAAATACTACGTGCCAAAAATTCATTCAAATTGGATAAGAATTGTATATATTCTTGATCGTCATGACATTTTAAGTCGATTTAGCCATGTCCGTCCGTCCGTCTGTCGAAAAAGTGAAGCTAGGCCCTTGACATTTTGCATAAATACTTTTTATTGGGCTAGATCAGTTGGGGTTGAAAATGGGCCGAACTTAGCACGCTTTTACTTGTTATACCCACCACCATAAGATGGGGGGTATACTAATTTCGTCATTCTGTTTGTAACTACTCGAAATATTCGTCTGAGACCCCATAAAGTATATATATTCTTGATCGTCGCGACATTTTATGTCGATCTAGCCATGTCCGTCCGTCTGTCCGTCCGTCCGTCCGTCTGTCTGTCGAAAGCACGCTAACTTCCGAAGGAGTAAAGCTAGCCACTTGAAATTTTGCAAAAATACTTCTTTGTAGTGTAGGTCGGTTGGTATTGTAAATGGGCCATATCGGTCCATGTTTTGATATAGCTGCCATATAAACCGATCTTGGGTCTTGACTTCTTGAGCGTCTAGAGTGCGCAATTCTTATCCGATTGGAATGAAATTTTGCACGACGTGTTTTGCTATGATATCCAACAACTGTGCCAAGTAAGGTTGAAATCGGTCCATAACCTGATATAGCTGCCTCTAGCGTGCGCAATTCTTATCCGATCAGAATGAAATTTTGCACGACGTGTTTTGTTATGATATCCAACAACTATGCCATGTATGGTTCAAATCGGTCCATAACCTGATGTAGCTGTCATATAAATCGATCTTGGGTCTTGACTTCTTGAGCCTCTAGAGGGCACAATTCTTATCCGATTTAAATGAATTTTTGCACGAAGCATTTCGTTATGATATCCAACAACTGTGCCAAGTATGGTTCAAATCGGTCCATAACCTGATGTAGCTGTCATATAAATCGATCTTGGGTCTTGACTTCTTGAGCTTCTAGAGGGAGCAATTCCTATCCGATTTGGCTGAAATTTTGCATGACATATATTATTTTTACTTTCAACAACTGTGTTCATAACCTGATATAGCTGCCATATAAACCGATCTGGGATCTTGACTTCTTGACCCCTAGAGGTCGCAATTATTATCCGATATGCCTGAAATTTTGTACGACGGATCCTCTCATGACCATCAACAAACGTGTTTATTATGGTCTGAATCGGTCTATAGCCCGATACAGATCCCACATAAATCGTTCTCTCTATTTTACTTCGTGAGCCCCCAATGGGCGCAATTCTTATACGAATTGGCTGAAATTTTACACAGGTCTCCAACATATAATTTAATTGTGGTCCAAGCCGAACCATATCTTGATATCGCTCTAATAGCAGAGCAACTCTTTTCTTATATCCTTTTTTGCCAAAGAAGAGATGCCGGGAAAAGAACTCGACAAATGCGATCCATGGTGGAGGGTATATAAGATTCGGCCCGGCCGAACTTAGCACGCTTTTACTTGTTTATTTTTATACCCTCCACCAGTGGATGGAGGTATACTAATTTCGTCATTCTGTTTGTAACTACTCGAAATATTCGTCTAAGACCCCATAAGGTATATATATTCTTGATCGTCGCGACAGTTTATGTCGATCTAGCCATGTCCGCCCGTCCGTCTGTCTGTCGAAAGCACGCTAACTGCCGAAGGAGTAAAGCTACCCGCTTAAAATTTTGCACAAATACTTCTAATTAGTGTAGGCTGGTTGGTATAGTAAATGAGCCATATCGGTCCATAACCTGATATAGCTGCCCTATAAATCGATCTGGGGTCTTGACTTCTTGAGCCTCTAGAGTGCGCAATTCTTATCCGATTGGAATGAAATTTTGCACGACAGGTTTTGTTACGATATCCAACAACTGTGCCAAATATGGTTTAAATCGGTTCATAACCTGATATAGCTGTCATATAAACAGATCTGGGGACTTGACTTCTTGAGCTTCTAGAGGGCGCAGTTCCTACCAGATTTGGCTGAAATTTCGCAAGACGTTTTTTATTGTTACTTTCAACAACTATGTCATATAAAGTACAAGTCGGTTCATAACCTGATATAGCTGCCATATAAACCGATCTGGGATCTTGACTTCTTGAGCCTCTAGATTGCGCAATTATTATCCGATTTGCCTGAAATTTTGTACGATGGATTCTTTCATGACCATCAACATACGTTTTATTATGGTCTGAATCGGTCCATAGCCCGATGCAGCTCCCATATAAATCGATCTCTCTATTTTACTTTTTGAGCTCACAAAGAGCGCAATTCTTATTCGAATTGGCTGACATTTTACACAGGTCTCTAACATATAATTTAATTGTGGTCCAAACCAGACCATCTTGATATCTTGATATCGCTCTAATAGCAGAGCAAATCTTTTCTTATATTCTGTTTTGCCTAAGAAGAGATGCTGGGAAAAGAACTCGACAAATGCGATCCATGGTGGAGGGTATATAAGATTCGGCCCGGCCGAACTTAGCACGCTTTTACTTGTTATATATGCTTTTTACTTTACTTTTCAATACTTTTCTTTTGATATCCATATTGTCCCAATCGGTTCATATGTCTTGCTGGGGGGTTTTGGGGTTGGGGAGGCCGCTCAGACACCAAGGATTACATTTTAATGTCAGATTTGTACTCTATATTTAATTACTTTTCGTTTGACATCCATGTTGTCCCAATCGGTATATAGGTCCTACTGGGGAGGTTTTGGGTGTTGGGGAGGCCCCTTAACCGGTCATGTTTGCCGACTATGGAAAAATGGGGCTTAAATTATTGATATTTGGAAGTAGACCACGTATCTGATATCAACATTAGGGAACAACTCTCTAGCGGACGTCCCACTACCATAACAACCCCCAAATAGGACATATTTGCCCGCCAAGACAAATTGGGTATTAAAGAGAGTGGAACTAAATTTTTATAGTTTTTAGGGCCAATACCCCAAACTGAATATATTTGCTGACTGCAATAAGGAGTTTAAATGAGGTTAGAAAACCAATTTGATATCCAATTTTTAGGCCAATGGCAATATGGGGTTCAAAAAAATTATATTGTATATAGACATATGAGGAAAGAGCACGTTTGCCGATATATTTTCGGGCGTAGTGTTTGGGGACCATCCCAATCCCCAAAACACCCCTAAATCGGGCATATTTACCCACCATGTCAATGTAAATGAAGGGTATTGGGTGCTAGAGCAAAACGTGGTACCCACTTTCGGGACCAATTTTCTGGGGGTCTACCCCTTTCCCATAATACCCCACAAACAGCAATTTTTTATTGACCATCGCAATATGGGCCTCAAATAAAGGTATTTGGGAGTAGAAAACGAATTTGATATCCAAACGTAGGACAGTGTATTTAGGGCATCACCCTTCCTCAAAACACCCCCAAAGGGTAAACATTTTTCGACCATGCCAATATGTGTCTCAAATGAAAGGTATTTGAGAATAGAAAACGAATTTGATAACCTATTTTGGGGTCATGAGTTTGGGGGACGCCTTATCCTGTAAACTCCTCTTAAGCCAATAGCAATATGGGAATTAAAACAAGTAAAAGCGTGCTAAGTTCGACCGGGCCGAATCTTATATACCCTCCACCATGGATCGCATTTGTCAAGTTCTTTTTCGGGCATCTCTTTTTAGGCGCAAAAAAAATGATATAAGAAAAGATTTGCTCTGCTTTTAGAGCGATATCAAGATATGGTCCGGTTTGGACCACAATTAAATTTATAGGTTGGAGACCTGTGTAAAATGTCAGCCAATTCGAATAAGAATTGCGCCTTTTGTGGCCTCAAGAAGTAATATAGAGAGATTGATTTATATGGGAGCTGTATCGGGCTATTGACCGATTCAGACCATAATAAAAACGTATGTTAATGGTCATGAGAGAATCCGTCGTACAAAATTTCAGGCAAATCGGATAATAATTACGACCTCTAGAGGCTCAAGAAGTCAAGATCCCAGATCTGTTTATATGACAGCTATATCAGTTTATGAACCGACTTGTACCTTATTTGACATAGTTTTTGAAAGTAACAATAAACAAGTAAAAGCGTGCTAAGTTCGGCCGGGCCGAATCTTATATACCCTCCACCATGGATCGCATTTGCCGAGTTCTTTTCCCGGCATCTCTTCTTAGGCAAAAAAGGATATAAGAAAAGAGTTGCTCTGCTATTAAAACGATATCAAGATATGGTCCGGTTCGGACCACAATTATATGTTGGAGACCTGTGTAAAATTTCAGTCAATTCGTATAAGAATTGCGCCCATTGGGGCTCACGAAGTAAAATAGAGAGAACGATTTATATGGGATCTGTATCGGGCTATAGACCGATTCAGACCATAATAAACACGTTTGTTGATGGTCATGAGAGGATCCATCGTACAAAATTTCAGGCATATCGGATAATAATTGCGCCCTCTAGAGGCTCAAGAAGTCAAGACCCAAGATCGGATTATATGGCAGCTATATCAGGTTATGGGCCGATTTCAACCATACTTGGCACAGTTGTTGGATATCACAACAAAACACGTCGTGCAAAATTTCATTCTGATCGGATAAGAATTGCGCACGCTAGATGCTCAAGAAGTCAAGACCCAAGATCGGTTTATATGGCAGCTATATCAAAACATGGACCGATATGGCCCATTTACAATACCAACCGACCTACACTAATAAGAAGTATTTGTACAAATTTTCAAGCGGCTAGCTTTACTCCTTCGGAAGTTAGCGTGCTTTCGACAGACAGACAGACAGACGGACGGACGGACGGACGGATGGACATGGCTAGATCGACATAAAATGTCGCGACGATCAAGAATATATATACTTTATGGGGTCTCAGAAGAATATTTCGAGTAGTTACAAACAGAATGACGAAATTAGTATACCCCCCATCTTTTGGTGGAGGGTATAAAAATGTCTTGCAAAATTTCAGCCAAATCGGATAGGAATTGCGCCCTCTAGAAGCTCAAGAAGTCAAGTCCCCAGATCTGTTTATATGGCAGCTATATCAGGTTATAAACCGATTTAAACCATACTTGGCACAGTTGTTGGATATTATAACAAAACACGTCGTGCAAAATTTCATCCCAATCGGATAAGAATTGCGCACTCTAGAGGCTCAAGAAATCAAGACCCAAGATCGGTTTATATGGCAGCTATATCAAAACATGGACCGATATGGCCCATTTACAATACCAACCGACCTACACTAATAAGAAGTATTTGTGCAATATTTCAAGCGGCTAGCTTTACTCCTTCGGAAGTTAGCGTGCTTTCAACAGACAGACGGACGGACGGACGGACAGACGGACGGACATGGCTAGATCGACATAAAATTTCACGACGTTCAAGAATATATATACTTTATGGGGTCTAAGACGAATATTTCGAGTAGTTACAATCAGAATGACGAAATAAGTATACCCCCCATCTTATGGTGGAGGGTATAAAAATTGTATTTGAGAGAAGAGCACGATGCTGATATTTTTTCAGGGCCAAGTATCTAGGGGACCACCTCTCCCCCGAAAACACCACTAAATCATGAGAATATCAGGCTGAAATGAAATATTTTAAGAATGGAGTACACCTTACATCCAAACATAAATTCGTAGACCAATAAAGATCATATGGGATTCAGATAAAGGCACTTATATTGTTAAACTGTTAGTCAAGTTAGCATGGTATTTCACTAAAAGATCTTTAATTTTTAAAAAATAAATATTCCAAGGAAAATTTTGCTCCATATAAAATAAAAGAAGGCGCAGCGGAGCGGGCCCGGGTCAGCTAGTATAAAATAAAAGAAAGCGCAGCGGACCGGGCCGGGTCAGCTAGTATCTGAATTAAGACCGTCCTGAACCAAACTTGAGTCCGATGTCTGGAGGCTTAGAATAACTCACTATTTGAAATTTTAGCGAAATCGGATAATAATTGAAGTTTCTCGGGTCTTAGACCCGAACGGTAAATCAGCATATCGATCTTAATGACAGCTATATCTTAGTAAGGTCTGAAATAGGTCATATTCAGTATGAATATCAGCACCCCTAATAAAACTTCCTGTTTCAAATTTCAGTGAAATCAGACAAAAAATGCTGCTCTCGCGGGCTTAAGACTCTTAATCGCCAGATCGATCTATATAGCAGCTATATCCAAATATAGTACGATTTGGCCGGTTCAAGAAATTAACCTATGTATAAACAAGTAAGAGCGTGCTAAGTTCGGCCGGGCCGAATCTTATATACCCTCCACCATTGATCGCATTTGTCGAGTTCTATGCGCGGTATCTCTTTTTAGACAAACATAGAATATTGAATAAGAACTGTTATCCTATTGGAGCTATATCAAGTTATAGTCCGATTCGAACCATAAATGAATGCTGATTGACATTCTAAAAGTCATTGTGTAATATTTCAGTTCATTCGGATAAGAATTGCGCCTTGTAGAGGCTCACGAGACAAAATCGGGAGATAGGTTTATAAAAGAGCTGTATCAAGCTGTTAATCGATTCAGACCATACTAGACACGTATGTTGAAGGTCATGAGAAAAGCCCTTGTACAAAATTTCAGTCAAATCGGATGAGAATTGCGCCCTCTAGAGGTTCAAGAAGTCAAGATCCCAGATCGGTTTATATGGCAGCTATATCAGGTTCTACAACGATTTACACCATACGTAGCACAGTTATTTCAAGTCATAACAAAACACCTTATGCAAAATTTTAGCCAAATTGGATGAGAATTGTGCCCTCAATTGGCTCAAGAAGTCAAGATCCAAGATCTGTTTATATGACAGCTATACCAGATTATGAACCGATTTGAATCATACTTAGCACAGTTGTTGAAAGTAATACCAAAACACTTCGTGCAGAATTTTAGTTAAATCGGATAATAATTGCGCACTCTAGAGGGTCAAGAAGTCAAGACCCAAGATCGGTTTATATGGCAGCTATATCAGGTTATGGACCGATTTGAACCATACTTGGCACGCTAACTTCCGAAGGAGTAAAGCTAGCCGCTTGAAATTTTGCACAAATACATCTTATTAGTGTAGGTCGGTTGGTATTGTAAATGGGCCATATCGGTCCATGTTTTGATATAGCTGCCATATAAACCGATCTTGGGTCTTGACTTCTTGAGCCTCTAGAGTGCGCAATTCTTATCCGATTGGAATGAAATTGTGCACGACGTGTTTTCTTACGATATCCAACAACTTTGCAAAGTATGGTTCAAATTGGTCCATAACCTGATATAGCTGCCATATAAATCGATCTAGGGTCTTGAATTCTTGAGCCTCTAGAGTGCGCAATTCTTATCCGATTGGAATGAAATTGTGCACGACGTGTTTTCTTACGATATCCAACAACTTTGCAAAGTATGGTTCGAATCGGCCCATAACCTGATATAGCTGCCATATAAACCGATCTTGGGTCTTGACTTCTTGAGCCTCTAGAGGGCACAATTCTTATCCGATTTGAATGACTTTTTACACGAAATATTTCGTTATGATATCCAACAACTGTGCCAAGTATGGTTGAAATCGGTTCATAACCTGATATAGCTGTCATATAAACAGATCTGGGAATTTGACTTCTTGAGCCTCTAGAGGTCGCAATTCCTATCCGATTTGGCTGAAATTTTACATAACGTATTTTATTTTTACTTTCAACAACTGTGTCAAATGAGGTTCAAATCGGTTCATAACCTGATATAGCTGCCATATAAACCAATCTGGCATCTTGACTTCTTGACCCTTAGAGGTCGCAATTATTATCCGATATGCCTGAAATTTTGTACGACGGATCCTCTCATGACCATCAACAAACGTGTTTATTATGGTCTGAATCGGTCTATAGCCCGATACAGATCCCATATAAATCGTTCTCTCTATTTTACTTCGTGAGCCCCAATGGTCGCAATTCTTATACGAATTGGCTGAAATTTTACACAGGTCTCCAACATAAAATTTAATTGTGGTCCAAACCGGACCATGTCTTGATATCGCTCTAACACTAGAGCTACTCTTTCCTTATATCCTTTTTGTGCCTAAGAAAAGATGCCGGGAAAAGAACTCGACAAATGCGATCCATGGTGGAGGGTATATAAGATTCGGCCCGGCCGAACTTAGCACGCTTTTACTTGTTACTTTCAACAACTGTGTCAAATAAGGTTCAAATCGGTTAATAACCTGATATAGCTGCCATATAAACCGATCTGGGATCCTGACTTCTTGACCCCTAGAGGTCGCAATTATTATCCGATATGCCTGAAATTTTGTACGACGGATTTTTTCATGACCATCAACATACGTGTTTATTATGGTCTGAATCGGTCTATAGCCCGATACAGATCCCATATAAATCGATCTCTCTATTTTACTTTTTGAGCTCACAAAGAGCGCAATTCTTATTCGAATTGGCTGACATTTTACACAGGTCTCCAACATATAATTTAATTGTGGTCCTAACCGGACTATATCTTGATATAGTAGAGCAAATCTTTTCTTATATCCTTTTTTGCATAAGAAGAGATGCCGGGAAAAGGACTCGACAAATGCGATCCATGGTTGAGGGTATATAAGATTCGGCCCGGCCGAACTTAGCACGCTTTTACTTGTTAGGTTTAATTACTTTTACAAGCAAACAAAATTATTGAAAACAAGTACGAGTTTATAAAGTTCGGCCCGGCCGAATCTTATACACCTCCACCATGGATAGCATTTGTCGAGTTTTTTGCGCGGTATCCCTTTTTAGGCAAACAAAGAATAATGAATAAGAAATGTTTTGCTATTGGAGCTATATCAAATTATAGCCTAATTCGGACCATCAATGAATTGAATGCTTAACATTTTAGAAGTCATTGTGTAATAGTTCAGTTCATTCGGATAAGAATTGCCCCTTGTAGGGGCTCAAGAAGCAAAATCGGGAGATCGGTATATAAGGGAGCTCTATCAAGCTATAGATCGATTCAGACTATATTAGACACGTATCTTAAAGGTCATGGGAGAAGCCGTTGTACAAAGGTTCTGTCAAATCGGATAAGAATTGCACCCTCTAGAGGCTTAAGAAGTCAAGACCCCAGATCGGTTTATATGGCAGCTATATTATGTTATGTACTAGTTTGCGCCATACTAAGCACAGTTGAATTGCGCCCGCTAGCGGCTCGAGAAGTCAAGATTCAAGATCGTTTTATATGACAGCTATACCAGGTTATGAACCAATTTGAACCATACTTAGCACAAATGTTAAAAGTGGTACCAGAACACCACCTGGGAAATTTTACCCAAATCGCATAAGAATTGCGCCCACTAAAAGTTGAAGAAGTCAAGACCCAGGATCGGTTTATATGGCAACTATATAAGTTTTGAACCGATTTTAACCATAGTTAGCACAATTGTTGGAAGCGATACCAAGACATCACGTGCAAAATTTCAGTCAAATAGGAAGAGAGTTGCGCCCTCTTGATGCTCAAGGAGTCAAGACCCAAGATCGGTTTATATGCCAGTTATAGCAAAACATGGACCGATTTGGCCCATTTACAACCCCAACCGACCTAAACTAATAAAAAGTATTCGTGCAAAATTTGCACAGGCGGATAGCTTTACTTCTTCTAAAGTTAGAGTGTTTTCGACAGGCGGACGGACAAGGCTAGATCGACTTAAAATGCCATGATGATCAAGAATATATATGCTTTATGGGGTCTAAGATGCATATTTCAAGGTGTTACAAACATAATGACGAAATTAGTATGCCCATATCCTATGGTGGAGGGTATAACTATTTATGGTTCGTGGGTTACTAAAATATAAAATACAAATATCTTTAAGTAGGTCAAGCCCGCGTTATATTTGCCTAAGTCATATAAGCCATCACAAATCTACAGTGAACCTATTTTGACCTAATTGGGATGGATAGTGAAAGGATAAGAACCTCATAAAGCTGTGCCCTTAGTGAGCTTAAGTTTTAAAGATTCTGAACAGACTATAACTAACGGGCAGATAACGGAAAATCTCCGTAGATGGATTTTATAATACGCATGTTTATAACCACCTTACTAGATATTTTGTGTCTGTTCATCATAAATCAAGAAATTGACAATTTCTATAAACCAAATAAGACGTAATACATGCATATGCGTCTGTTTCATTGATTAAAAAAACAATAAGGAAAGGCATAAGTCGGGCGTTTCCGACTTAATAATACCCTACACCTATACAAAGGTAGGTACAAAGTGGGAGCTATATCAAATTCTGAACTAATGATGGCCCCCTACCAAATTTGAGTTTGTACACAAATTAACATGGACAGACGTACAGACAGACAGACGGGCAGACGGACACAGCTGAATCCAATCGGAAAGTGATTCTGAGTCGATCGCTATGCTTATCAATAATTCTGTCTTTCTTCTTTTTGGGTGTTACAAACAAATTTACTAATTTATAATACCCTGTTCCACAGTAGTGGTGTAGGGTATACAAATAATTTAACGACTTTCATAAAATTTAACGCAAATCATATCCCCTTATGACTCATAACATTTATTGGCTTGATGTATAAAAATGAATTAAAACTTTATTCAACCTTATTTTATCTTCACATGAGTCATATTAAATTTCGATTAAATGTGCATTAGATTGTAATTTTACCTACTTCACTTCAAATAACCTAATGGATAAGATTTTGCGAGAAAACTTAATTCTAAAGTGAATTCTATTTTAGGACTACAAAGCACACCTCCTATCCCACATTAGTTAACATGGAAATATATAATCTTGTTAAAGTTTACAACGTCTTTCATTTCAAACAACCTAAAGTATCGGCAACTAACATAACTAACGAACTAACAATGCGAAGTGGATCAGAGGGTTACATATTTAAAACTATTGCAGAACTCGACAAACAAGAATTAATATACAAGCAAATAAATACTCATAGTGCGGTGTACCAAAATTTGGATACCCACAGTCGTTTAGCAATTACGTAAACAATATTAAATTCTAAGAAATTTCTCCAAAGAAACCTTGTATCTACAATAAAATCCTATACAGAAATAAAATATCAGAAATTTTTTCTTTTAAAAAATTAAATGAATCAATCATTTTATAATTAAATACGACCATGAATTAGGAAATTTAAGTCAGTTAAAAAACAAGTAAAAGCTGATAAGTTCGGCGGGGCCGAATCTTATATACCCTCCACCATGGATCGCATTTGTCGAGTTCTTTTCCCAGCATCTCTTCTTAGGCAAAAAAGGATGTAAGGAAAGATTTGCTCTACTACTAGAGCGATATCAAAATATGGTCCGTTTTGGACCACAATTAAATTATATGTTGAAGACCTGTGTAAAATGTCAGCCAATTCGAATAAGAATTGCGCCCTTTGGGGGCTCAAGAAGTAAAATAGAGAGATCGATTTATATGGGAGCTGTATCGGGCTATAGTCCGATTCAGACCATAATAAACCCATATGTTGATGGTCATGAGAGGATCCGTCGTACAAAATTTCAGGGAAATCGGATAATAATTGCGACCTCTAGAGGCTCAATAAGTCAATATCCCAGATAGATATAAACCTATCTGGGATCTTGACTTCTATATCAGGTTATGAACCGATTTGACCCTTATTTGACACAGTTGTTGAAAGTGAGAATAAAATACGTGTTCAAAATTTCAGCCAAATCGGATAGGAATTGCGCCCTCTAGAAGCTCAAGAAGTCAAGACCCAAGATCGGTTTATATGACAGCTACATCAGGTTATAGACCGATTTGAACCATACTTGGCACAGTTGTTGGATATCGTAACAAAATACTTCATGCCAAAATTCATTCAAATCGGATAACAATTGCGCACTCTAGAGGCTCAAGAAGTCAAGACCCAAGATCGGTTTATATGACAGCTATATCAGGTTATTGACCGATATGGCCCATTTACAATACCAACCGACCTACACTAATAAGAAGTATTTGTGCAAAATTTCAAGTGGCTAGCTTCACTCCTTCGGAAGTTAGCGTGCTTTCGACAGACAGACGGACGGAAGGACGGACATGGCTAGATCGACATAAAATGTCGCGACGATTAAGAATATAGTTACAAACAGGATGACGAAATTAGTATACCCCCCATCCTATGGTGGAGGGTATAACAAGTAAAAGAGTGCTCATGGATCGCATTTGTTAAGTTCTTGGAATAACTTTATCGAATATAACAATGTCAGTCATAGAAAAACACCACCTCCAAAATTTTAGGCAAATCGAATAAAAATTGCGCCCTCCAGAGGCAAAAAAGTCAAATTGGGAGATCGGTTTGTATGGCAGCTATATCAGGTTATATACCGATTTAGACCATACTTAAAACATACGTTGCAAGTCATACCAAAACGACATATGCAAAATTTCATACATATTGGATAAGAATTGGGCTCTCTAGAAGACCAAGAAATCGAATCGGTTTGTATAGCGGCTACACCAGGATATGGACTGATTTAGACCATAGTTAACACAGTTGTTGGAAGAATAAGAATTGCGCCGTCTAGAGGCTTAAGAAGACAAGATCGAATATGGGTTTATATGGCAGCTATATCAAAACATCGACCGATTTGGCCCATTTACAATCCCAGCCGACCTACATTGATAGAAAGTATTTGTTCAAAATTTCAAGCTCGTAGCTTTTCTCTTTCGAAAGTCAGCGTCCTTTCCACAGACAGATATAGATAGACGGTTAGACGAAGAGACGGACAGACATGGATAGATCGACTTAAAATGTCATTGCGATCAATAATTAGACCCTATACTTAGACCGAATTGTTACAAACGGAATGAAGGATTTAAAATTGATATTAAAATTGATTCAATCATTTTTATACCATCCACTATGGGAGGTGGGTGTACTTATTTCCACATTCCGTTCGTAAAATCTCGAAATAATTTTTCTAAGACCCCATAAAATATATATATTCTTGATTATCATATCATTTTAAGTCGATCTATCAATGTACATCTAATAGTATAGCAATTCTTTTCTTTTATCCTTTGTGTGCCAAAAATGGATACCAGACAAAGAATTCCACAAATGCCATCCATAGTGGAGGGTATATAAGATTCGCCCAGGCCGAACTTACCACGTTTTTACTGGTTTTAGTAGAATCTTAACTGGTGAAGTGGACCGATCGGGGCAATATGGGATTGAAAGGTATTCGGGAGTATAATACAAATTTGATATCAAAATTAGGGTAAAAGTACTAAGGGGGCTGCTCCGACCACAAAACCGCTTCAAATAGGCATATTCAAATAATAGCAATATTATTTGAATATGCCTATATTCAATCCCATGGCAGCCGGTTGTACGCACCGGATTGACCCGATGGAGTTCTTCATCGGCAAGGGCTGCCAGTGTATAACACACCGCTACAATAACAACAATTGCAATATTCAAATTCAAAAATTGACAATATGGAACTCGAATGAAAGGTTTTCGGGAGTAGATTACGAATATGGTCAGGAAGGAGGAATAGGCTACATAATTTGATGATATTGGAAGGGGGCGGACCCTCCCCCGTTACCCCAAAAACACCACCCAAAATCAAGGTTGACCGATTGGGACAATATGGGTATCAAATGAAAGGTATTGGAGAGTAGTATACGAATATGGTATTAAAAGTTGGGCGCAAGGAACCCAGGGGCCATTCCAACCCCAAAAGTTCCCCAAACAAACCTATTGGACGTACATATCAATATATGACTGAAATTAAAGGCATTTGGGAGTATACTACGAATGTGACACAAAAACAAGTAAAAAGGCGTTAAGTTCGCCCGGGCCGAACTTTGGATACCCACCACCTCGGGTACATATGAAAACCACCTTTCTTCAAAATTTGGTGAAAATTTCATACCTTATACTCATATACCTCATACCGATCTGAACTATATACGACACGGATGTCGAAAAGGCGAACATAAGTCACTGTGTCAAATTTCAGTGAAATCGGATTATAAATGCGCCTTTTATGGGGCCAGGACTTTAAATCGAGATATCGGTCTACATGGCAGCTATATCCAAATCTGGACCGATTCGGGCCAAGTTGCATAAACATGTCGAAAAGCCTTGCACAAAGCACTGTCCCAAATTTCGGCGAAATCGGACAATAAATGCCTCTTTTATGGGCCCTAAACCTTAAATCGAGAGATCGGTCTATATGGCAGCTATATACAAATCTGAACCGATCTGGGCCAAATTGAAGAAGGACGTCGAAGAGCCTAACCAAACTCACTGTGTCAAATTTCAGCGACATCGGACAATAAATGCGTCTATTATGGCCCCAAAACCTAAAACCTAGATATCGGTCTATATGGTAGCTACATCCAAATCTGGACCGATCTGTGCGATATTGCAGAAGTATGTCAAAGAGCTTAATTTAACTCACTGTTCCAAATTTCAGCGACATTGGACAATAAATGAGCATTTTATGGGCCCAAAATCATAAATGAAGAAATCGGTCTATATGGCAGCTATATCCAAATCTGAACCGATCTGGACCAAATTAAGAAATATATCAAAGGGCCTAACACAACTCACTGTCCTAAATTTCAGCAAAATCGGATAATCAATGTGGCTTTTATGAGCCTTACACTAAAAATCGGAGGATCAATCTATATGGCAGCTATATTCAAATCTGGGCCGATCCGAGCCAAATTAACGAAGGATGTCGATGGGCCTTACATAATTCACTGTCCCAAATTTCATCAAAATCGGATAGTAAATGTGGCTTTTGTGGGCCTAAGACCCTTAACCGGAGGATCGGTCTATATGGCAGCTATATCCAAATCTGAACCGATCTGGGCCAAATTGATAAAGAATGTCGAAGGGCCTAAGACAACTCACTGTCCCAAATTTCAGCGAAATCGGATAATAAATGTGGCTTTTATGGGCCTTAGACCCTAAATCGGAGGATCGGTCTATATGGCAGCTATATCCAAATCTGGACCGATCTGAGCCAAATTGACGGAGTATGTCGAAGGGTCTAACACAACTCACTGCCCCAAATTTCAACAAAATCGGATATAAAATGTGGCTTTTATGGTGCTAAGACCCTAAATCGGCGGATCGGTCTATATGGGGGCTATATCAAGATATAGTCCGATATAGCCCATCTTCGAACTTAACCTGCGTATGGACCAAAAAAGAATCTGTGCAAAGTTTCAGCTCAATATCTCTGTTTTTAAAGACTGTAGCGTGATTTCAACAGACAGACGGACGGACATGGCTAGATCGTCTTAGGTTTTTACGCCGATCAAGAATATATATGCTTTATAGGGTGGGAAATGGATAAATTCGATATGTTGCAAACGGAATGACAAAATGAATATACCCCCATCCTTCGGTGGTGGGTATAAGAATAGAGATATTGAACTGAAAATGTGCACAGATTAAGGTTAAGTTCGAAGATGGATTATAACGGACTATATTTTCATATAAGCCGATCTGCCGATATAAGGTCTTCGGCCAATTAAAGCATTTTTATCATACGATTTCGCTGAAATTTTGGAACAGTGAGATTTATTATGCCTCTCGACATCCTGATTAATACGGCCCTGATCAGTCCATATTTACATATAGCTGCCATATAAACCGATATCTGGATTTAAAGTCTTGGGCCCATAAAAGGCTAATTTATTATGTGATTTCACTTAAATTTGGGATACTGAATTATTTTAGGCCCCTCAATATTCTTGCTTAATTTGGCCCAAATCGAACCATATTTCGATATAGCTGGTACGAGTGCGTAAATTATGCATTTTTCACCGGATTATGACCAAAGGTGGTTTAAATATGTGACCGAGATGGTGGGCATTCAAAGTTTGGTCCGGCCGAACTTAACGCATTTTTAACTGTTTGTCAATTGGCAGGTCAAGTTCGATGATGGGCTATATAAATTTTTATCCTCATATAGCCCCCATATGGATCGAAAGTCTATAGTCCCATAAAAGGAGCATTAAGTATCCGATTTCGATGAAATTTAACACAGTGACTTATGATAGATTTTCCGACATCTGTGTTCTATATGGTTCAGATTGGTCTATATTTGGATATAGATGCCAAAAAGACCAACATTTAATAGCGACTTGTATTTATTAAACCACCCAATGTCCTCCCGAGATGGAGGCTATCGAAAGTTCGGTCCGGCCAAGCTTAATGCCTTTTGACTTCTTTATTTGTATTCAGATTAAGTTGGAAGATGGGCTATGTCGGACTATATTTTGATATACCCCCCATATTGACCGATCTGCCGTTTTAAGGCGTTAGTCCCATTAAAGCCACATTTATTATCCGATGCCTTACAGGAAGTGCGATGGGCTGGGAATGGCGTCACTACAACACCAAACGGTGACGAACTATACTATAGCTGCCATAACACTAGGCATGAATTTGGCTGCGAATTTGTGGTTAGTCGGAGACTGAAAGACCTTGTCTCCAGCTTTACTCCGGTGGATGAGAGGCTAGCCACAATCCGCATAAAAGCCAAATTCTTCAACATCAGCCTTATTTGTGCCCATGCCCCGACGGAAGACAAAGACGAGCAGACCAAGGATCCTGGAAAAGACCCGAGAAGGACAAATCAACACCTACCATCTCTTTGTTGACTACAAAGCCGCCTTCGATACTCCTTTACGTTCAAAGGTATTTCAAGCCATGTCTGAGTTTGGTATTCCTGCAAAATTAATAATACTCTGCATGATGACACTTGCTGATACGCGTTCCTCAGTAAGAATAGGAAAGAATTTCTCCGAACCATTTAATACCAAACGAGGTTTCAGACAAGGAGACAGCCTATCGTGTGATCTCTTTAATATCCTGCTGGAGAAGATTATACGAAATGCAGAGAAATCACAAGAGAGCATATGCTACTCGCCTATGCCGACGACATCGATATCATAGGTCGGTCACCGGAAGTAGTAACTGCAGCCTTTGAAAGAATCGAAAGAGAGTCAGTGAAAATGGGTCTGGCAGTAAATGGAGATAAGACGAAATGGATGGTTTTAACTCCCAAAAAGCCTTGCACAACCGAGCAGATAAAGAACATGGAGAAAGTTGGGAACCACAACTTTGAAATAGTCAGTAACTTTATCTACCTCGGTACCGCCGTAACCGAAACGAATGACACCAGTTTTGAGATAAAGCGAAGAATAATACTGGCAAACAGATGCTACTTTGGACTTAGTAAGCAGTTTAGAAACAAGGCCACCTCTCGACAGACGAAGATTACACTATACAAGACACTGATACTACCCGTGCTGTTATATGGTTCTGAAGCATGGGTACTTGTGAAAGCAGATGAGTCAGTGCTTGTATTTGAGAGAAAGATTCTTCGTAAAATATATGGACCAGTTTGCGTTAACGGAGAATATAGGCGACGTATGAACGAGATGTATGACTACGATAGCATAGTCACACGCATCAAAACACAACGGCTGCGTTGGCTCGGTCATATTGTCAGAATGGATGAAGAAGCTCCAGCAAAGAAGTCTTTTGAAGGCAAGTCTTTTGCACGCAAACCGGGAAGACCAAAAGCCCGATGGAAAGATCAAGTTGTGGGAGACACCTCGAAACTTGGTGTCAGAGATTTTAGAATGAGCGCAGAAGATCGAGGCGCTTGGAACGCTATTCTACGTTCGGCTAGTGGAAAAAATATTCTGTCATAGCCAATTAAAGTAAAGTAAAATATTATCCGATTTCGCTTAAATTTGGGAGTGTGTTGGTTTAGGTCCTTCGACATCCTGGTTTGATTTGGCCCAGATCGGTCTAGGTTTGGATATAGCTGCCAAATATACCGATCTCTCGATTTAAGATATTTGGACCATAATCGACACATTTATTGTCTTATTTCGCAGCAATTTGGTAAATTTGGTTGTGTTATGCTTCTCGACATCGCTGTTCAATACGACCCAGATCTGTCAAGACTTGGATATAACTGCCACATTTCATATACCGATCTCCCGATTCAAGGTTTTAGGTCCATTAGAGTGGAATTTAATTTTCTATTTTCCTGAAATTAAACACAGTGTATTACATTAGTCCCCTCGACATTCGTACCGAATATAGTTAAGATCGGTCCATATTTCGATATAACTACCATATAGACCGATCTCCCGATTTAAGGTCGTGGGACCAAAATAGGCGTATTTATTGTCCGATTTCGCAGAAATTGATTATAACGAGTTTTGTGAGTTCCTCAACATTCAACACGGCCCAGATTTGGATGTAGCTGCCATAAATACCGATTTCCCGATTTGAGTTTTTAGGCTCATGAAATGTGAATTTATTAACCAATTTCGCTGAAAGATCGGATCGGGCTATATTTGAATATAGCTGCCATACATACCGATCACTCGATTTTAGTTCTTAAGACAATAAAAGCACGTTTATTACTCGATTTCGATGAAATTTGTCGCAGTGGGCTGTGTAAGGCTCTTCGGTATTCGTATTCAATATGGTTCAGATCGGTCTTTATTTGTATAAAGCTGTCATATACATATGCCGATCTCCCGATTTCTTAGGCCCATAAAATGTGAATTTTTTAACCAAAAATTTTGATACAATGAATTAGACCCTTACACGGCCTTCCTAAATATGGTGGAGATCGGACTAATTTTAGATATTGCTGTTATGGGTTAATAAATGATGAATTTTTCGCCGTATTATGAGGAAAGGTAGTCGATATATATATCCGAGGTGATGGGTATCCAAAGTTCGGCCCGGCCTAAATTAATGCCTTTTTACTTGTTATCTTTTAGTATGTTTGTTTATGTTTTCCGAATAGACTCAAAACCGGCCGAATTGATTTTGATAATAGTATGGAATGGTCCTGTGGTGAAAATAGGGTACTTCTTTTTTCAATATCTGAAAGGGTGCCGATCTCAAGAGCTCAAATAAAAGATATTTGGAAGTACAACACGAATCTTATATGTATATGTGTTTGAAGAAGAGCACTATTTGGTATCCACAGTTGGGGCGAAATGTCTCGGAGGCATCTGACCCTGCAATACACCCGCAGACAATACTTAATTATCGACCATCAAAATATAGGGCTCAAAGGTATAAGAGAGTAAAAGAAGGCACAGCGATGCGGGCGGGTTCAGCTAGTACCTTTATAAGGCTGACAACGCAGCCGGTCTGTGATACGTGGATTAAGATCCCATCTATTACAAATCGATAACCAATCTGGCTTCAATCGAAACGTCTAGGTAGCATTTTCAATAAATGGAACATTTTTGTCCGCCCACAAAGATAATTGCCACCGTCAGTACTGTACATATTCTGTTGAAACAACAACATCTATTTTAGAATGATTTACTCGTACACCATTTACGTCTGTCCATTTTGTCTTGCTAAATTTTGATCTTTAGACAATAGTGCACCTTGTGGTTTCCCTTTACTGACACATTTTTGGAAATTAATAGGCCTCAAGCAAAATAACAAGTATTGTCAACTCTCAACTACCTCACCTTGTGCTTCTTCATCCCACAGTTATATACAAAATGATATCTCGATTCAACCAAAATACACCTCCGTGGCAGCCATACTGCTTTAAACATTTGATCGCCCAAAGCATAATTGACTCAAACCCAATTTCCTCGACACTTTAATTGGCTATGACAGAATATTTGTTCCACTAGCCGAATGTAGAATAGCGTTCCAAGCGCCTCGATCTCCTGCGCTCATTTTAAAATCTCTGACACCAAGTTTCGAGGTGTCTCCCACAACTTGATCTCTCCATCGGGCTTTTGGTCTTCCCAGTTTGCGTGTACCACCGTGTTTGCCTTCAAAAGACTTCTTTGCTGGAGCTTCTTCATCCATTCTGACAACATGACCTAGCCAACGCAGCCGTTGTATTTTGATGCGTGTAACTATGCTATCGTCGTCATACAGCACGTTCATACGTCGCCTATATTCTCCGTTAACGCAAACTGGTCCATATATTTTACGAAGAATCTTTCTCTCAAATACTCCAAGCACTGACTCATCTGCTTTCACAAGTACCCATGCTTCAGAACCATATAACAGCACGGGTAGTATCAGTGTCTTGTATAGTGTAATCTTTGTCTGTCGAGAGGTGGCCTTGTTTCTAAACTGCTTAGTTAGTCCAAAGTAGCATCTGTTTGCCAGTATTATTCTTCGCTTTATCTCAAAACTGGTGTCATTCGTTTCGGTTACGACGATGCCGAGGTAGATAAAATTACTAACTGTCTCAAAGTTGTGGTTCCCAACTTTCTCCATTTTCTTTATCTGCTCGGTTGTGCAAGGCTTTTTGGGAGTTGAAACCATCCATTTCGTCTTATCTCCATTTACTGTCAGACCCATTTTCACCGACTCTCTTTCGATTTTTTCAAAGGCCGCAGTTACTACTTTCGGTGACCGACCTATGATATCGATGTCGTCGGCATAGGCGAGTAGCATGTGCTCTCTTGTGATTAGTGTACCATATCTATTTACATCTGCATTTCGTATAATCTTCTCCAGCAGAATATTAAAGAGATCACACGATAGGCTGTCTCCTTGTCTGAAACCTCGTTTAGTATTAAATGGCTCGGAGAGATTCTTTCCTATTCTTACTGAGGAACGCGAATCAGCAAGTGTCATCCTGCAGAGTCTTATTAATTTTGCAGGGATACCAAATTCAGACATGGCTTGAAATACCTTTGAACGTAAAGGAGTATCGAAGGCGGCTTTGTAGTCAACAAAGAGATGGTAGGTGTTGATTTGTCCTTCTCGGGCCTTTTCCAGGATTTGGCGCAGTGTGAATATCTGGTCCAGGGTGGATTTACCAGGTCTAAAGCCGCATTGATAGGGCCCAATTATCTTATTGACTTTAGGTTTTAAACTTCACACAGTACGCTCGAGAGTATCTTGTATGCGATAGGGAGGAGACTTATTCCTCTGTGGTTGGCACATTCCGTCTTGTCTCCTTTCTTGTGTATGGGACATAGTATTCTGAGGTTCTAATCATCTGGTATGCGTACATCTAGCCAGATTGCGCAGATCATACGCCTTATCAGCGTGTTGCCTCCGGTTTTAAATAGTTCAGCGGGTAACCCGTCGGCTCCTGCTGCCTTGTTGTTCTTTAGTCAGGTCACTGCTACTTGGACCTCATTCTGACTAGGAGGTAAACATTCTATACCATCATCAGGGATTGGTTCTGCGGTATCTTCTTCGCCACCAACATCGGACACTAGCAGTTGGGTAAAATGTTCTTCCCATATCCTCAGCATGTTATCTGTGTCAGTTACCAGATTTCCTTCTTTGTCTCTGCGGGAGGATGTGCCTGCACCAAAGCCATCGGTTTAATGTTTAATTCTTTGGTAGAATTTCCAGACTTCATTCTGACTCCTGTACATCTCAATTCGCTCACACTCACGTCTTTCCAGTTCCTTTTTTCTTTCTGCAGAATAGACGTTTCTCCTCTCTCCTTTTCTCTTGATACCTCTCCTTCATCTGGTGCGTTGCTACTGATTGCAGGGTTGCTCTATATGCCGCATTCTTGGCTTCAGTAGCATCTCGACACTCTTGTTCGTACCATGGTTTTCTCGGAGGAGGCTTCCGGTACCCAAGTACGGATTTCGTCGCCAAGTTCAAACGGGTGCGAACCTTTGCTGCAACAAGGTAATGATCCGAATCTATAGTCGCTCCACGGATCGATCGTACATCTAACACGCTGGATGAATGTCTTCCATCTATCACAACGTGATCAATTTGGTTTCTCGTGTTTTGATCGGGTGACAGCCATGTGGCTTTGTGAATATTTTTATGTTGAAATCTGGTGCTACTAACTAACATGTTTTTTGCCGCGGCAAAATCTATCATCCTCAACCCATTACTGGACGTTATCTCGTGGAGGCTTAACTTTCCGACTGTTGGACCAAAAATGTCTTCCTTCACTATCTTCGCATTAAAATCTCCCAGAACGATTTTAATATCATGGACCGGGCAGCGGTCATATTCTCTCTCTAGGCGCTCGTAGAAAATATCCTTGGTCTGCTCGTCTTTGGCTTTCATCGGAACATGGGCACAAATAAGGCTGATGTTGAAGAATTTGGCTTTTATGCAAATTGTGGCTAGCCTCTCATCCACCAGAGTAAAACTGGAGACAAGGTGTTTCAGTTTCCGACTTACCACAAATCTACAGCAAAATTCATGCCTCGTGTTATGGCAGCTATAGTATAGTTCGTCACCGTTTGGTGTTGTAGTGACGCCATTACCAGTCCATCGCACTTCCTGTAAGGCGGTTATATCTGCCTTATACTTCTCTAATACATCCGCCAGCGCATATTCGCACATATATTGATCTCATAAATCGTCTATAACAATATTTTTGAATCACAATACCTTATTTTATAACCCTTATTCTTCATAAAATACAAACTCATTCTCATCGTTATTTCTTGGGAACAATAGACCATTGGAAAATCCTTTAGGCAATAATGTTGTTTATGGCAAAGAACAAGTTTTAGCTGTAGCACACAGCCATAGACACACATGGAAGTATGAAAACACTAGAGAAACATGCGATATTAAACAGGTAAGTTATAAATAGTTGTATTAGTGGCAGCTTTAAGAGAGGTAGCAATGGTGTTTATGGATACGGTGGGGTCCAATCTACCCAGTATAATGTTCTTTTTACAACACTTGGCCAAAATTTTTGCTGCTGCTGTTGTTGTTGTTACACCTTTGCTATGATCTCATTTTGGAAAATATTAATTATTAAATTCTCTCAAAAACTTTCAGCCATTAAACATTAATGAAAAATTAGTTTGCCTCTGCACCTCCATTTTTTGTTCTAGCAGTAAGGGAGGCTCCACATAGTCATTATCATTCCAAAGTGCTTAAATCTTTAAAACCCTTTTTCCCTTTTGGCCCAATTTACAATAAAATCTAAGAAAGGGGACTTGTATAAGGAGTACCCCACAGGAGAGTACAAACAAAAAACAAAACAATACAACAAAAAAAACACACCCAACAAAAATTACCAACATCCGGTTTTTATGTTTTCCGATAACACCGACGTCGACATCGAAAATCGTTGTAGATAATAACACGATTCTACCTTAATAGCTCGACGAGGTTAAATGAATGGGGAAAATTTAAGCACTCACACACGCTTTCAACACCCCCCGAACACACAGTCGTTTTGAAACTCCCAGCAGCAAGTACAACAATACTTAAACTAAATTAGTTTTTAAATACACATCTATACAGGAACCATCAACAACAACAATAACAATATTTTTAGACACAGAACTAAGCGAACAATGTCTCAACATAAAATAATACAACTTCGCCAAAAATTGTTATGCCCTGCACTGAGCTCAGAAAGCCCCCGTCTACCAGGAGTGAAGTTTGTATTCATTCATAGATTGCTATAGACAGTTATAAACCATGACACATACATATAACATGGCCGTAAATAACACATGAAAACACAACAAACAAGTAAAAGCGTGCTTTGTTCGGCCGGGCCGAATCTTATATACCCTCCATCATGGATCGCATTTGTCCCGTTCTCTCCCGATATCTCTTTTAAGGCCAACAAAGGATAAAATAATTGCTATTCTATTGGAACTATATCAAGTGATTCAGAGCATAATCGAATTAAATGTTGGAGACCATAGTAGAAGTCATTGTGAAAAATTGCAGCTAATTCGAATAAGAATTGCATCCTTTGGGGGCTTAAGTAGTAAAATAGGAAGGTGTATCAGGCTATAGACCGATTTAGACCACATTGGACACGAATGTTGAAGGTCAAGCCGTTGTACAAAATTTCAGCCAATCTGCGCCCTCTAGAGGCTCAAGAAGTCAAGATCCCAGATCGGTTTATAAGACAGCTATACAAGGTTATTTGACACAGTTGTTGGAAGTCACAACGAAACATGTCATGCTAAATTTCAGTCAAATCGGATAATAACTAGGCCCTCGAGAGGCTCAAGAAATCAAGATCCAAGATCGGTTTGTATGACAGCTATATCGGGCTATGAACTGATTTCAACCATACGCACAGTTGTTGGAAACCATAACAAAACACCTCATGCAAAATTTCAGCCAAATCGGATAAGAATTGCGTCCTCTAGAGGCTCACGAAGTCAAGATCCAAGATCGGTTTATATGGCAGCTACATCAAAACATATACCGATATGGCCCATTTACAATCCCAATTAACCTACACTAATAAGAAGTATTTGTGCAAAATTTCACGCGGCTAGCCTTACTCGTTCAAAAGTTAGCGTGCTTTCGACACGTACCATCTCTTTGTTGACTACAAAGCCGGTTTCGATAGTCTTATAGGATCAAAATTATTTCAAACCACGTCTGGGTTTTGTATTCCTGCAAAATTAATAAGACATAGTACATAGTACTTCGCCTAGAGCGAAGACATCGATATAATGGGTCGGTCACCGGAAGTAAAAGGAGATAAGACGAAATGGATAAATTGCCAAAACGCCTTGTACAACAGATCAGATAAAGAACAAGTAAGAGCAAGAACAAGGCCGGGCCGACTCTTATATACCCTCCACCATGGATCGTATTTGTCGAGTTCTATGCGCGGTATATCTTTTTAAAAATACAAAGAATATTGAATAAGAACTGTTATGCTATTGGAGCTATATCTAGTTATAGTCCGATTCGGACCATAAATGAATGCTGAACATTGTAGAAGTCATTGTGTAATATTTCAGTTCATTCGGATAAGAATTGCGCTTTGTAGGGGCTCAAAAAGCAAGATCGGGAGATAGGTTTATATGGGAGATGTATCAAGCTATTGACCGATTCAGACCATATTGGACACGAATGTTAAAGGTCACGAGAGAAACCGTTGTACAAAATTCTCGGATGAGAATTGCACCCCCTTGAGGCTCGAAGTCAAGATCCTAAATCGGTTTATATGGCAGCTTTACCAGGTTATGCACCATTTTGCGTCATACTTAGCACAGTTATTGAAATTGATACCAAAACATCACGTGCAAAATTTCAGTCAAATCGAAAGAGTTGCGACCTCTAGAGGCTCAAGAAGTCAAGACCCAAGATCGGTTTATATGGCTGCTATATCAAAGCATGGACCGATTTGGCCCATTTACAATACAAATTTACAAAATTTCAAGCGGCTAGTCTTACCACTTCGAAAGTTAACGTGCTTTCGACAGACAGACGGACGGACGGACATGGCTAGATCGACTAAAAATGGTATGATGATCAAGAATATATATACTTTATGGGGACTCAGACACATATTTCGAGGTGATACAAACAGAATGACGAAATTAGTATAACCCCATCCTATGGTGGAGAGATTTGAACCTTATTTGACACAGTTGTTGAAAGTAAAAATAAAATACGTCATGCAAAATTTCAGCCAAATCGGATAAGAATTGCGCCCTCTAGAAGCTCAAGAAGTCAAATCCCCAGATCTGTTTATATGACAGCTATATCAGGTTATACACCGATTTGAACCATACTTGGCACAGTTGTTGGATATCATAACAAAACACTTGGTGCAAAATTTCATTCTAATCAGATAAGAATTGCGCACTCTAGAGCCTCAAGAAGTCAAGACCCAAGATCCGTTTATATGGCAGCTATATCAGGTTATGGACCGATTTAAACCATACTTGGCACAGTTGTTGGATATCATAGCAAAACACGTCGTGCAAAATTTCATCCCAATCGGATGAGAATTGCGCACTCTAGAGGCTCAAGAAGTCAAGACCCAAGATCGGTTTATATGGCAGCTATATCAAAACATGGACCGATATGGCCCATTTACAATACCAACCGACCTACACTAATAAGAAGTATTTGTGCAAAATTTCAAGCGGCTAGCTTTACTCCTTCGGAAGTTAGCGTGCTTTCGACAGACAGACGGACGGACGGACGGACGGACGGGCGGACGGACGGACGGACGTCCGTCCGTCGGGACGACCAAAAGCCCTATGGAGAGATCAAATGGTGGGATAACCGCAGAAGATCGAAGCGCTTGGAACGCTATTCTACGTTCGGCTAATGGATCAAATGTTCTGACATAGCAAATTTAAGTAAAGTAAAAGTAAAGTTATGTCCGAAAAAATTTAAAGAAACTTATGCTTTTAGAATATGTTTGAAAATAATTTGTTTTTGAAAATTATATTTTTTAAGGAAGACATGAATTATATATTAGTTGACGAAAATGCATTAAATTAAATTTGAAAGGAAAATAAAATTGACAAAGGAAGAAAAAAGTTGTCAGCTGCAATAAGGTACAAATCTCTTCGTATTTCTGGTTTTTAGTTCCAACACCTTTCCTTCTTTTATCTACAAAAAAGACATGATGAAATTTATAAACATATACGACAATAGTTGGTTGCAATTTTTTCCGGGCATTATTTCCAAATAAACTGATTTTCGATCGATTTTAATAAGTTGCGAAGGAGAAGTTAGCGACATCATTCAAGCAGATAGTTCTTCGTAAATATTGGTCAAAACTTATTTTATTGAAATGTAAAGCAATCGTAGATGCTTAATGTCTTAAATTTGTTTGCTTAAAATTTTATGGAAATAAAAGAAATTTAAAAACAAGTAAAAGCATGCTAAGTTCGGCCGGCCCGAATCTTATATACCCTCCACCATAGAACGCATTTGTCGAGTTCTTTTCCCGGCATCTCCTCTTAGGCAAAAAAGGATATAAGAAACATGTAAAAGCGTGCTAAGTTCGGCCGGGCCGAGTTCTTCTCCCGGCATCTCTTCATAGGCACAAAAGGATATAAGAAACGATTTGCTCTGCCATTATTATATTATTATATGTTGGAGACCTGTGTAAAATGTCAGCCAATACGAATAAGAATTGCGCCCTTTGGGGCTCAAGAAGTAAAATAGAGAGATCGATTTATATGGGAGCAGTATCGGGCTATAGACCGATTCAGACCATAATAAACATGTTTGTTGATGGTCATGAGAGAATCCGTCGTACAAAATTTCATTCCAATCGGACAAGAATTGCACACTCTAGAGGCTCAAGAAGTCAAGACCCAAGATCGATTTATATGACAGCTATATCAGGTTATGGTCCGATTTGAACCATACTTGGCACAGTTGTTGGATATAATAACAAAACACGTCGTGCAAAATTTCATTCCAATTGGATACAAATTGCGCACTCTAGAGGCTCAAGAAGTCAAGACCCAAGATCGGTTTATATGGCAGCTATATCAAAACATGGACCGATATGACCCATTTACAATACCAACCGACCTACACTAATAAGAAACATTTGTGCAAAATTTCAAGAGGCTAGCTTTACTCCTTCGGAAGTTAGCGTGCTTTCGACAGACGGACGGACGGACGGACAGACGGACGGACATGGCTAGATCGACATAAAATTTCGCGACGATCAAGAATATATATACTTTATGGGGTCTCAGACGAATATTTCGAGTAGTTACAAACAGAATGACGAAATTAGTATACCCCCCATCTTATGGTGGAGGGTATAACAAATGACAGACAAAAACAATAACCTGTTGAAATCATAAAACTAGTTTTAGAGCAAATTAAAACTAGCGCAAACGAAAACAAGTAAAAGCGTGCTAAGTTCGGCCGGGCCGAATCTTATATACCCTCCACCATGGATCGCATTTGTCGAGTTCTTTTCCCGGCATCTCTTCTTATGCAAAAACGGATATAAGAAAAGAGTTGCTCTGCTATTAAAACGAGATCAAGATATGGTCCGGTTAGGACCACAATTAAATTATATGTTGGAGACCTGCGTAAAATTTCAGCCAATTCGTATAAGAATTGCGCCCATTGGGGCTCACGAAGTAAAATAGAGAGAACGATTTATATGGGATCTGTATCGGGCTATAGACCGATTCAGACCATAATAAACACGTTTGTTGATGGTCATGAGAGGGATCCATCGTAAAATTTCAGGCATATCGGATAATAATTGCCACCTCTAAAGGCTCAAAAAGTCAAGATCCCAGATCGGTTTATATGGCAGCTATATCAGGTTATGAACCGATTTGAACCTTATTTGACACAGTTGTTGAAAGTAAAAATAAAATACGTCATGCAAAATTTCAGCCAAATCGGATAAGAATTGCGCCCTCTAGAAGCTCAAGAAGTCAAATCCCCAGATCTGTTTATATGACAGCTATATCAGGTTATACACCGATTTGAACCATACTTGGTACAGTTGTTGGATATCATAACAAAACACTTGGTGCAAAATTTCATTCTAATCAGATAAGAATTGCGCACTCTAGAGCCTCAAGAAGTCAAGACCCAAGATCGGTTTATATGGCAGCTATATCAGGTTATGGACCGATTTAAACCATACTTGGCACAGTTGTTGGATATCATAGCAAAACACGTCGTGCAAAATTTCATCCCAATCGGATGAGAATTGCGCCCTCTAGAGGCTCAAGAAGTCAAGACCCAAGATCGGTTTATATGGCAGCTATATCAAAACATGGACCGATATGGCCCATTTACAATACCAACTGACCTACACTAATAAGAAGTATTTGTGCAAAATTTCAAGCGGCTAGCTTTACTCCTTCGGAAGTTAGCGTGCTTTCGACAGACAGACGGACGGACGGACGGACGGACGGACGGACGGACAGACGGACGGACATGGGTAGATCGACATAAAATGTCACGACGATCAAGAATATATATACTTTATGGGGTCTCAGACGAATTTTTGAGTAGTTACAAACAGGTGGAGGGTATAAAAATCATCAAAATTCTGAAGCTCTTTCGCCGAAACAGTCACTATAAAACTAAATTAAACGAAAACACAAGCCCATTTTTAAGGGTTTCAAATTGGTAAAGATACCTCAAACTTTTTTTGAACATTTATTCGCTACTGGGTCCAGGAACTGACTCATAGGCTGTGACATTTGGTTTAAGTAAGAGCTAACAACACACTATTTATGGGCCGATCCATATCTTTCAAAGCCTTCAAAATGTGATTGCCTTTGTGAATATCTTAGTTTTATAGTGACAGTTTTGGCGAATCAGCATCAGTATTTTGATGAAATTATTCCTTTTGCGCTCATTTTAATTTGTTCTCAAACTATTAAAATCGAACGAAAATCCGTTTTTGTTGGAAAAGATGTCCGGTAAAACTTGCATCCAACTATCGCCGTGTATAACATAATTTGCATTATGTCTTTATAAGTATTAAGGATTTCCTAATTTATTGGATATAGAATAAGAGAAGGTGGTAAAACTAGATATCAGATATACGAAGAGATTTTCACGTTATTGCAGTTGTAAACTTTTTTCTTTCTTTGTCCACTAATTTTAATTGGTAGATGAAATAAATAAATAATTGATGTCAAATGACCTAGCGTCAACTGTAAGTGAAATATAAAATTTGCTTTCATAGATAAAAGTCTGCCGACTAACATTATTTTAAAACATTTCTTTATTTAATGAGGGTATTAAGATCTTTTTATTGTAATCTTTTCATTGTAAAAATATTTTTTATTTTTTTAAAATTTGTTAAAAAATATTTCACGGTGTCCTGCAGAACCAATAAATTTCTACTAGAATCAACGCTGCTTGCTATTGACTGATAGATTTTGATCCTAACTCACTAGAGCTCCGTATCAATTGCCTTCAAAACTTTATCGTGAATTATGAAATTCCAAACAAAAAAGTCTGCCGACTAACATTATTTTAAAACTTTTCTTTATTTAAGGAGGGTATTAAGATCTTTTTATTGTAATCTTTTCATTGTAAAAATATTTTTTTTGAAGAAAAGTAAATTTTAAAATTTGTTAAAAAATATTTCACGGTGTCCTGCAGAACCAATAAATTTCTACTAGAATCAACGCTGCTTGCTATTGACTGATATATTTTGATCCTAACTCACTATGAGCTCCGTACCAATTGCCTTCAAAACTTTATCGTGAATTATGAAATTCCAAACAAAAAACGGAATTTTTTCATTTAAAGTAATCTATTGAAAATGTAAATTAAGTAATCTGGGTGATTCGGTCTTTAAAGAAATGTCAGTAACCCACGAATGGGTAGAAAAATACCCATAATACCCAAAATAACCCCCGGCTGAACCTAGATAAAATCTAATTTTCCCGTTATATATGGTCATGTTTTGGGAGAAATTGACTTGTCAAAAGGCATTTTTTTACATCCAAAAATATACAACAAAAATTTTTTCTCAAAATTCTAAGGAGTGAGATTTCTGGAATTTATCTTAGAGTCTTGTTGCATTTGATGGTTTCTACAATATATAAAAAACAAGTAAAAGCGTGCTAAGTTCGGCCGGGCCGAATCTTATATACCCTCCACCATGGATCGCATTTGTCGAGTTCTTTTCCCGGCATCTCTTCTTAGGCAAAAAAGGATATAAGAAAAGAGTTGCTCTGCTATTAAAACGATATCAAGATATGGTCCGGTTCGGACCACAATTAAATTATATATTGGAGACCTGTGTAAAATTTCAGCCAATTCGTATAAGAATTGCGCCCATTGGGGCTCACGAAGTAAAATAGACAGAACGAATTATATGGAATCTGTATCGGGCTATAGACCGATTCAGAACATAATAAACACGTTTGTTGATGGTCATGAGAGGATCCGTCGTACAAAATTTCCGGCATATCGGATAATAATTGCGACCTCTAGGGGTCAAGAAGTCAAGATCCAAGATCGGTTTATATGGCAGCTATATCAGGTTATGAACCGATTTGAACCTTATTTGACACAGTTGTTGAAAGTAAAAATAAAATACGTCATGCAAAATTTCAGCCAAATCGGATAGGAATTGCGCCCTCTAAAAGCTCAAGAAGTCAAATCCACAGATATGTTTATATGACAGCTATATCAGTTTATGGACCGATTTCAACCATACTTGGCACAGTTGTTGTATATCATAACGAAATACTTCGTGCAAAAATTCATTCAAATTGTATAAGAATTGTGCCCTCTAGAGGCTCAAGAAGTCAAGACCCAAGATCGGATTATATGGCAGCTATATCAGGTTATGGGCCTATTTGAACTATACTTGGTACAGTTGTTGGATATAATAACAAAACACGTCGTGCAAAATTTAATTTCAATCGGATAAGAATTGCACACTCTAGAGGCTCAAGAAGTCAAGACCCAAGATCGGTTTATATGGCAGCTATATCAGGTTATGGACTGATTTGAACCATACTTGGCACAGTTGTTGGATATCATAACAAAACACGTCGTGCAAAATTTCATTCTGATCGGATAAGAATTGCGCACGCTAGAGGCTCAAGAAGTCAAGACCCAAGATCGGTTTATATGGCAGCTATATCAGGTTATAGACCGATTTGAACCATACTTGGGACAGTTGTTGGATATCATAACGAAACACGTCGTGCAAAATTTCATTCCAATCGGATAAGAATTGCGCACGCTAGAGGCTCAAGAAGTCAAGACCCAAGATCGGTTTATATGGCAGCTATATCAAAACATGGACCGATATGGCCCATTTACAATACCAACCGACCTACACTAACAAGAAGTATTTGTGCAAAATTTCAAGCGGCTAGCTTTACTCCTACGGAAGTTAGCGTGCTTTCGACAGACAGACGGACGGACATGGCTAGATCGACATAAAATGTCACGACGATCAAGAATATATATACTTTATGGGGTCTCAGACGAATATTTCGAGTAGTTACAAACAGAATGACGAAATTAGTATACCCCCCATCTTATGGTGGAGGGTATAAAAACTCATTTTGTAATATTGTATTTCATTCTGGTCTTGGGTCAGAAAAGCATAATAAACAAGTAAAAGCGTGATATGTTCGGCCGGGCCGAATCTTATATACCCTCCACCATGGATCGCATTTGTCGAGTTCTCTTCCCGGCATCTCTTCTTAGGCAAAAAAGGATATAAGAAAAGATTTGCTCTGCTATTACAGCGATATCAAGATAGGGTCCGGTTTGGACTACAATTAAATTATATGTTGGAGACCTGTGCAAAATATCTGCCAATTCGAATAAGAATTGCGCCCTTTGGGCGCTCAAGAAGTAAAATAAAGAGATCCATTTATACGGCAGCTGTATCGGGCTATAGACCGATTCAGACCATAATAAACACGCATGTTGATAGTCATGAGAGGATCCGTAGTGCAAAATTCCATTCCGATCGGATAAGAATTGCGCACTTTAGAGGCTCAAGAAGTCAAGACCCAAGATCGGTTTATATGACAGCTATATCAAAACATGGACCGAAATGGCCCATTTACAATACCAATCGACCTACACTAATAAGAAGTATTTGTGCAAAATTTCAAGCGGCTAGCGGTTGGCACATTTGCAATACCAACCGACCTACTCTAATAAGAAACATTTGTGCAAAATTTCAAGAGGCTAGCTTTACTCCTTCGGAAGTTAGCGTGCTTTCGACAGACAGACGGACGGACGGACAGACGGACGTACATGACTAGATCGACATAAAATGTCGCGACGATCAAGAATATATATACTTTATGGGGTCTCAAACGAATATTTCGAGTAGTTACAAACAGAATGACGAAATTAGTATACCCCCTATACTATTGTGGAGGGTATAAAAACTTTAAAAGTGTTTAGGCAAACTGTAGTGTCGCAAATTGCATTGAGCAGGCACAAATTTTTTTTTTAAATTTTGGACTTTATAAAACAATTTTGAGGTAGGCTGGGCAAAAGTTTGTCTTAAGAAAAATTTTTGTTGAAATATTATCTTAAGGAAAAATAGTAATGAAATTTAGTCTTTAAGACAAGTAAAAAGGCGTTAAGTTCGGCCGGGCCGAACTTTGGATACCCACCACCTCGGGTATATATGTAAACCACCTTTCATCAAAATTCGATGAAAATTTCATACCTTATACTCATATACCTCATACCGATCTGAACTATATACGACACGGATGTCGAAAAGCCGAATATAAGTCGCTGTGTCAAATTTCAGTGAAATCGGATTATAAATGCGCCTTTTGTGGGCCAAGACTTTAAATCGAGATATCGGTCTACATGGCAGCTATATCCAAATCTGGACCAATTTGGGCCAATTTACATAAACATGTCGAAAAGCCTAACACAAAGCACTGTCCCAAATTTCGGCGAAATCGGACAAAAAATGCATCTTTTATGGCCCCAAAACCTAAACCTTAGATATCGGTCTATATGGCGGCTATATCCAAATCTGGACCGATCTGTGCGATATTGCAGAAGTATGTCAATGGGCTTAACTTAACTCACCGTTCCAAATTTCGGCGACATCGGACAATAAATGAGCATTTTATGGGCCCAAAACCATAAATCAAGAAATCGGTCTATATGTCAGCTATATCTAAATCTGAACCGATCTAAACCAAATTAAAGAAATATGTCAAAAGGCCTAACACAATTCACTGTCCCGAATTTCATCAAAATCGGATAATAAATGTGGCTTTTATGGGCAAAAAACCTTAAATCGAGAGATCGGTCTTTATGGCAGCTATATCCAAATCTGGACCGATCTGAGCAAAATTGACGAAGGATGTCGAGGAGCCTTACATAACTCACTGTCCCAAATTTCAGCAACATCGGATGATAAATGTGGTTTTTATGGGCCTAGGGCCCCAAATCGGAGGATCGGTCTATATGGCAGCTATATCCAAATCGGAACCGATCTGGGCGAAATTGACGGAGGATATCGAGGAGTCTAACACAACTCACTGTCCAAAATTTCAGCAAACCCGGATAATAAATGTGGCTTTTATGGGCCTCAGACCCTAAATCGGAGGATCGGTCTATATGGCAGCTATATCCAAATCTAGACCGATCTGAGCCAAATTAACGAAGGATGTCAAATGGCCTAACACAACTTACTGCCCCAAATTTCAACAAAATCGGATAATAAATGTGGCTTTTATGGGCCAAAGACCCTAAATCGGCGGATCGGTCTATATGGGGGCTATATCAAGATATAGTCCGATATAGCCCATCTTCGAACTTAACCTGCTTATGGACAAAAAAAGAATCTGTGCAAAATTTCAGCTCAATATCTCTATTTTTAAAGACTGTAGCGTGATTTCAACAGACAGACGGACAGACCGACAGACGGACGGACATGTCTAGATCGTCTTAGATTTTTACGCTTATCAAGAATATAATTACTTTATAGGGTCGGAAATGGATATTTCGATGTGTTGCAAATGGAATGACAAAATAAATATTCCCCCATCTATGTTGTTGTCTATGAATGTCTATTCATAGACTATGTCTATGACTATGTCATAGACTATTTCATAGACTATGTCATAGACTATGTCATAGACTATGTCTATGAATGTCTATTCATAGACAACCACCATACCATATGATCCACTCTAAGCGAGTAGCACTAACATTTAAATTAACATCATCTGGCAGTCTTCAACTGAAATTGTTTGATCCAATTAAAAATATGCCAACATGAACAGAGAGAGGGTAGAGTGGTAAATATTAATCATCAGCATGTATCTTTGTCATGACAACCTATCGGTCCTTTGAACAAAGAACAAGTAGAAGCGTGCTAAGTTCGGCCGGGCCGAATATTATATACCCTCCACCATGGATCGCATTTGTCGAGTTCTATTCCCGGCATCTCTTCTTAGGCAAAAAAGGATATAAGAAAAGATTTGCTCTGCTATTACAGCGATATCAAGATAGGGTCCGGTTTGGACTACAATTAAATTATATGTTGGAGACCTGTGCAAAATATCTGCCAATTCGAATAAGAATTGCGCCCTTTGGGGGCTCAAGAAGTAAAATAGAGAGATCGATTTATACGGCAGCTGTATCGGGCTATAGACCGATTCAGACCATAATAAACACGCATGTTGATAGTCATGAGAGGATCCGTAGTGCAAAATTCCATTCCGATCGGATAAGAATTGCGCACTTTAGAGGCTCAAGAAGTCAAGACCCAATATCGGTTTATATGACAGCTATATCAAAACATGGACCGAAATGGCCCATTTACAATACCAATCGACCTACACTAATAAGAAGTATTTGTGCAAAATTTCAAGAGGCTAGCTTTACTCCTTCGGAAGTTAGCGTGCTTTCGACAGACAGACGGACGGACGGACAGACGGACGTACATGACTAGATCGACATAAAATGTCGCGACGATCAAGAATATATATACTTTATGGGGTCTCAAACGAATATTTCGAGTAGTTACAAACAGAATGACGAAATTAGTATACCCCCTATACTATTGTGGAGGGTATAAAAACTTTAAAAGTGTTTAGGCAAACTGTAGTGTCGCAAATTGCATTGAGCAGGCACAAATTTTTTTTTTAAATTTTGGACTTTATAAAACAATTTTGAGGTAGGCTGGGCAAAAGTTTGTCTTAAGAAAAATTTTTGTTGAAATATTATCTTAAGGAAAAATAGTAATGAAATTTAGTCTTTAAGACAAGTAAAAAGGCGTTAAGTTCGGCCGGGCCGAACTTTGGATACCCACCACCTCGGGTATATATGTAAACCACCTTTCATCAAAATTCGATGAAAATTTCATACCTTATACTCATATACCTCATACCGATCTGAACTATATACGACACGGATGTCGAAAAGCCGAATATAAGTCGCTGTGTCAAATTTCAGTGAAATCGGATTATAAATGCGCCTTTTGTGGGCCAAGACTTTAAATCGAGATATCGGTCTACATGGCAGCTATATCCAAATCTGGACCAATTTGGGCCAATTTACATAAACATGTCGAAAAGCCTAACACAAAGCACTGTCCCAAATTTCGGCGAAATCGGACAAAAAATGCATCTTTTATGGCCCCAAAACCTAAACCTTAGATATCGGTCTATATGGCGGCTATATCCAAATCTGGACCGATCTGTGCGATATTGCAGAAGTATGTCAATGGGCTTAACTTAACTCACTGTTCCAAATTTCGGCGACATCGGACAATAAATGAGCATTTTATGGGCCCAAAACCATAAATCAAGAAATCGGTCAATATGTCTGCTATATCTAAATCTGAACCGATCTAAACCAAATTAAAGAAATATGTCAAAAGGCCTAACACAATTCACTGTCCCGAATTTCATCAAAATCGGATAATAAATGTGGCTTTTATGGGCCTTAGACCCTAAATCGGAGGATCGGTCTATATGGCAGCTATATCCAAATCTAGACCGATCTGAGCCAAATTAACGAAGGATGTCAAATGGCCTAACACAACTTACTGCCCCAAATTTCAACAAAATCGGATAATAAATGTGGCTTTTATGGGCCAAAGACCCTAAATCGGCGGATCGGTCTATATGGGGGCTATATCAAGATATAGTCCGATATAGCCCATCTTCGAACTTAACCTGCTTATGGACAAAAAAAGAATCTGTGCAAAATTTCAGCTCAATATCTCTATTTTTAAAGACTGTAGCGTGATTTCAACAGACAGACGGACAGACGGACAGACGGACGGAAATGTCTAGATCGTCTTAGATTTTTACGCTGATCAAGAATATATATACTTTATAGTGTCGGAATATATATTTTGGATATTTCGATGTGTTGCAAACGGAATGACAAAATGAATATACCCCCATCCTTCGGTGGTGGGTATAAAAATAATTTCTATGAGAGCCCGGCCCGGGCTGAAGAAAATTTTACGCTGAATTATTAAAATTTTGTCTTAAGAAACATTGTTATGAAGTTTTGTCATTAAAAATATTACGCTGAAATTTTATCGTTAGAAAATTTTTTTTAAGAAAAATTTGCATTAAAATTGTTCACAAAAGATAAATAATTTTGAGTTGGTCCTTGTCTGATCAAAATTCTGCCTGTAGAATATTATTAATATAAAATTTCTTCATTTTAAAAAATTTTAAAAAAAATTTCCCATTTTTATACCCTCCACCATAGGATGGGGGGTATACTAATTTCGTAATTCTGATTGTAACTACTCGAAATATTCGTCTGAGACCCCATAAAGTATGTATATTCTTGATCGTCGTGACATTTTTTGTCGATCTAGCCATGTCCGTCCGTCTGTCCGTCCGTCCGTCCGTCCGTCTGTCTGTCGAAAGCACGCTAACTTCCGAAGGAGTAAAGCTAGCCGCTTGAAATTTTGCACAAATACTTCTTATTAGTGTAGGTTAATTGGGATTGTAAATGGGCCATATCGGTCCGTGTTTTGATATAGCTGCCATATAAACCGGTCTTGGGTCTTGACTTTTTGAGCCTCTAGAGTGCGAAATTCTCATCCGATTGGGATGAAATTTTGCATGACATGTTTTGTTATGATATCCAATAACTGTGCCAAGTATGGTTCAAATCGGCCTATAACCTGATATAGCTGCCATATAAACCGATCTTGGGTCTTGACTTCTTGAGCCTCTAGAGGGCACAATTCTTATCCGATTTGAATGAATTTTTGCACGAAATATTTCGTTATGATATCCAACAACTGTGCCAAGTATGGTTGAAATCGGCCCATAACCTGATATAGCTGTCATATAAACAGATCTGGGGACTTGCCTTCTTGAGCTTTTAGAGGGTGCAATTCCTATCCGATTTGGGTGAAATTTTGCAAGACGTTTTTATACCCTCCACCACAAGATGGGGGGTATACTAATTTCGTCATTCTGTTTGTAACTACTCGAAATTTTCGTCTGAGACCCCATAAAGTATATATATTCTTCATCGTCGTGACATTTTATGTCGATCTAGCCATGTCCGTCCGTCCGTCCGTCCGTCCGTCCGTCTGTCTGTCGAAAGCACGCTAACTTTCGAAGGAGTAAAGCTAGCCGCTTGAAATTTTGCACAAATACTTCTTATTAGTGTAGGTCGGTTGGTATTGCAAATGGGCCATATCGGTCCATGTTTTGATATAGCTGCCATATAAACCGATCTTGGGTCTTGACTTGGGTCTCGAGTGCGCAAATCTTATCCGATTGGAATGAAATTTTGCACGACGTGTTTTGTTATTATATCCAACAACTGTGCCAAGTATGGTTCAAATCGGTCCATAACCTGATATAGCTGCCTTATAAACCGATCTTGGGTCTTGACTTCTTGAGTCTCTAGAGGGCGCAATTCTTATCCGAATGGAATGGAATTTCGCACGACGTGTTTTGTTATGATATTCATATTGTTATTATTCAATATTGAGCTTTTATAGGGCGCAATCCCTATCCGATTTGGCTGAAATTTTGCATGGCGTATTTTATTTTTACTATCAACAACTGTGTCAAATAAGGTTCAAATCGGTTCATAACCTGATATAGCTGCCATATAAACCAATCTGGGATCTTGACTTCTTGACCCCTAGAGGTCGCAATTATTATCCGATTTGCCTGAAATTTGTACGACGGATCCTCTCATGACCATCAACAAACGTGTTTATTATGGTCTGAATCGGTCTATAGCCCGATACAGCTCCCATATAAATCGATCTCTCTATTTTACTTCTTGAGCCCCCAAAGGGCGCAATTCTTATTCGAATTGGCTGACATTTTACACAGGTCTCCAACATATAATTTAATTGTGGTCCGAACCGGACCATATCTTGATATCGTTTTAATAGCAGAGCAACTCTTTCCTTATATCCTTTTTTGCCTAAGAAGAGATGCCGAGAAAAGAACTCGACAAATGTGATCCATGGTGGAGGGTATATAAGATTCGGCCCGGCCGAATTTAGCACGCTTTTACTTGTTTATTGTTACTTTCAACAACTATGTCAAATAAGGTTCAAGTTGGTTCATAAGCTGGTATAGCTGCCATATAAACCGATCTGGGATCTTGACTTCTTGAGCCTCTAGAGGTCGCAATTATTATCCGATTTGCCTGAAATTTTGTACGACGGATTCTCTCATGACCATCAACATATGTGTTTATTATGGTCTGAATCGGTCTATAGCCCGATACAGCTCCCATATAAATCGATCTCTCTATTTTACTTCTTGAGCCCCCAAAGGGCGCAATTCTTATTCGAATTGGCTGACATTTTACACAGGTCTCTAACATATAATTTAATTGTGGTCCAAACCGGACCATATCTTGATATCGCTCTAATAGCAGAGCAAATCTTTTCTTGCATCATTTTTATACCCTCCACCATAAGATGGGGGGTATACTAATTTCGTCATTCTGTTTGTAACTACTCGAAATATTCGTCTGCGACCTCATAAAGTATATATATTCTTGATCATCGCGACATTTTATGTCGATCTTGCCATGTCCGTCCGTCTGTCCGTCCGTCCGTATGTCCGTCCGTCTGTCTGTCGAAAGCACGCTAACTTCCGAAGGAAACAAGCTAGCCGCTTGAAATTTTGCACAAATACTTCCTATTGGTATAGGTCGGTTGGTATTGTAAATGGGCCATATCGGTCCATGTTTTGATATAGCTGCCATATAAACCGATCTTGGGTCTTGACTTCTTGAGCTTCTAGCGTGCGCAATTCTTATCTGATCAGAATGAAAATTTGCACGACGTATTTTGTTATGATATCCAACAACTGTGCAAAGTTTGGTTCAAATCGGTCCATAACCTGATATAGCTGTCATATAAACAGATCTGGGGATTTGACTTCTTGAGCTTCTAGAGTGCGCAATTCTTATCTGATCAGAATGAAAATTTGCACGACGTATTTTGTTATGATATCCAACAACTGTGCAAAGTTTGGTTCAAATCGGTCCATAACCTGATATAGCTGCCATATAAACCGATCTGGGATCTTGACTTCTTGACCCCAAGAGGTCGCAATTATTATCCGATATGCCAGAAATTTTGTACGACGGATCCTCTCATGACCATCAACAAACGTGTTTATTATCTTTTGAGACGGTCTATAGCCCGATACAGATCCCATATTAATCGTTCTCTCTATTTTACTTCGGGAGCCCCAATGGGCGCAATTCTTATACGAATTGGCTGAAATTTTACACAGGTCTCCAACATATAATTTAATTGTGGCCCGAACCGGACCATATCTTGATATCGTTTTAATAGCAGAGCAACTCTTTTCTTATATCCTTTTTAGCCTAAGAAGAGATGCCGGGAAAACAATTCGACAAATGCGATCCATGGTGGAGGGTATATAAGATCCGGCCCGGCCGAACTTAGCACGCTTTCACTTGTTTTGCCTAAGAGAGATGGCGGGAAAAGAACTCGAGAAATGTGACCCATGGTGGAGAGTATATAAGATTCGGCCCGGCCGAACTTAGCACGCTTTTACTTGTTTATTATAAAATTTTAATAAAAGTGTTATGTTATCAGTGATATTTTTATACCCACCACCGAAGGATGTGTATATATTCATTTTGTCATTCCGTTTGCAACACATCGAAATATTCATTTCCGACCCTATAAAGTATATATATTCTTTATCAGCATAAAAATCTAAGACGATCTAGACATGTCCGTCCGTCTGTCCGTCTGTCCGTCTGTCTGTTGAAATCACGCTACAGTCTTTAAAAATAGAGATATTGAGCTGAAATTTTGCATAGTTTTTTTTTTTGTACATAAGCAGGTTAAGTTCGAAGATGGGCTATATCGGACTATATCTTGATAAAGCATCCATATAGACCGATCCGCCGATTTAGGGTCTTAGGCACATAACAGTAAATGTGGCTGTTATCCGATTTTAATGAAATTTGGGACAGAGAGTTGTGTTAGGCCCTTCGATATCCTTCGTCAATTTGGCTCAAATCGCTTAAATCGCACTACCCATCTCCGAGATCTGGCGTTTCTGGCGTATCAAAAAATGTAGTACCTTATTTTCACCATGAGATCATTATGCCACCATTTGTGAAAATTTCAAGAAAATCGGTTCAGCCGTTTCTGAATCTATAAGGTACACACAAACAATCAAATTTTTAATTTTAATAGAACACCATCTGGAAAATTTTAGCCAAATTGGGGATCAAGAAGTCAAATCGGGAGATTTGTTTGTAAGGGGGCTATATCAGGTTATAGACCGATTTGGAGCGATCGGTTTATATGGGAGCTATATCCAAATCTTAACCGACAATCCCCAACGCTCTACATCAATAACAAGTATCTGTGCAAAATTTTAAGCGGCTTACTTACTTAGTGATTTCGACAGATGTACAGGCGGGACGGACGGAGGGACGGACGGAGGGACGGACGGAGGGACGGACGGAGGGACGGACGGAGGGACGGACGGAGGGACGGACGGAGGGACGGACGGAGGGACGGACGGAGGGACGGACGGAGGGACGGACGGAGGGACGGACGGAGGGACGGACGGAGGGACGGACGGAGGGACGGACGGAGGGACGGACGGAGGGACGGACGGAGGGACGGACGGAGGGACGGACGGAGGGACGGACGGAGGGACGGACGGAGGGACGGACGGAGGGACGGACGGAGGGACGGACGGAGGGACGGACGGAGGGACGGACGGAGGGACGGACGGAGGGACGGACGGAGGGACGGACGGAGGGACGGACGGAGGGACGGACGGAGGGACGGACGGAGGGACGGACGGAGGGACGGACGGAGGGACGGACGGAGGGACGGACGGAGGGACGGACGGAGGGACGGACGAAGGGACGGACGGAGGGACGGACGGAGGGACGGACGGAGGGACGGACGGAGGGACGGACGGAGGGACGGACGGAGGGACGGACGGAGGGACGGACGAAGGGACGGACGGAGGGACGGACGGAGGGACGGACGGAGGGACGGACGGAGGGACGGACGGAGGGACGGACGGAGGGACGGACGGAGGGACGGACGGAGGGACGGACGGAGGGACGGACGGAGGGACGGACGGAGGGACGGACGGAGGGACGGACGGAGGGACGGACGGAGGGACGGACGGAGGGACGGACGGAGGGACGGACGGAGGGACGGACGGAGGGACGGACGGAGGGACGGACGGAGGGACGGACGGAGGGACGGACGGAGGGACGGACGGAGGGACGGACGGAGGGACGGACGGACTGAGGGACGGACGGAGGGACGGACGGAGGGACGGACGGAGGGACGGACGGAGGGACGGACGGAGGGACGGACGGAGGGACGGACGGAGGGACGGACGGTGGGACGGACGGAGGGACGGACGGAGGGACGGACGGAGGGACGGACAGAGGAACGGACGGAGGGACGGGTGGACGGAAGGAGATGGCTAGGTTGACTCAGAATTTCGAGACGATCAAAAATATATATACTTTATGAGGTCTTAGATCAATATTTCGAGGTGTTACAAATGGAATGACAAGATTAGTGTATACATCAATATTTCAAGGTGTTACAAACGGAATGACAAGATTATTAGTGGCTGGCAGTCCGCCTTATACCTAAGTTGACATGTAGCCCAATAATGGCAATTTGATTTAAAACAAGTAAAAGCGTGCTAAGTTAGGCCGGGCCGAATCTTGGGTACCAACCACCTTGGATTCTGCTAAAAATGTATCCTTAATAATTGAGTTTGTATTTGAATTATTTTGGTGCAAGAAGTCATATCGGGATATCGGTACTTATGGGGGCCTGTATCACCAAATGGTCGATTCAGATAAAATATGGTCTTGATGTTGTAAGTCATAAGATGGAATTTTGAGCCAAATTTCAGCCAAATCAAGTGAAATATTTGGCTTTTAAGAGCTGAAGAAGTCAAATCCAGGGATAGTTTATATGGGTGCTATATCTGTTTATAGACCGAATCGAATCATACTTGGCAAGTCTTCGTTCCAAATTTCAGCCAAATCGGATGAACATGGAGGCTTCTAATGGCTCAAGAAGTCAAATCCTGGAATCGGTTTATATAGGGGTTATATCTGTTTTTAGACCGATTCGGATCATACATGACATGGATTTTGGTAGCCATAGTACGAGTTTTTGTCCCAAAGTTTGGCCAAATCAGATGAAAAATAGGGCTTCTAGGGGCTCAAGAATTCAAATCGTGGGATTAGTTTATATGGGGGCTATAATGAACTTATATGGCCCATACGCAAACTAGCACTTTTGTAATTATTCTCAAATTGGGACGAGGATATATATGGGAGCTATATCCAAATCTGAAACGATTTGTATGCCCACCACCATAGGATGAGGGAATACTAATCAAGTCATTCCGTTTGTAACACCTAGAAATATGGATATAGGACTTCATTAAGTGTATATATTTTTGATTGTCTCGACATGTCCGTCTGTCTGTCGATATCACAATAGCAGACGAACGTGAAGCGCTAGCCGCTTGAAATTTTGCGCAGATACTTTATATCAATGTAGGTAATTTGGGAATGCAAATGGGCCATATCGGTTTAGATTTATATATGCTCCCGATTTGATTTCTTGAGGCCCTGCAAGCCGCAATTTTTGCCCAATTTGGCTAACATTTTGTACAAATTGTTCAGTTATGATTTCCACTAACTGTGCCAAGTACGGTTCAAATCAGTCAAAAAACTGATATAGCTCCAATATAAACCGATCTCCCGATTTGATTTCTTGAGCTCCTGGAAGACGAAATTTTTGTCCGATTTAGCTGAAGTTTTGCACATAGTGTTCTGTTATGACTCCTAACAACTGTGTACGACATATATCGGTCAAGAACATGATATAGCTCCCATAGAAACCGATCTCACGATCTGACTTTTTGAGCCCTTACAAGCCGCGATTTTTATTCGATTTGGCTGAAATTTTGCATATAGTTTTATGTTATGACTCTCAACAACTGCGCCAAGTAGTGTACAATTCGGTCTATAACCAGATATAGCTCCCATATTTTAGCAGAATCCATGGTAGTTGCTTCCCAAGATTCGGCCCAGCCAAACTAAGCACGCTTTTTATACCCACCACCGAGGGATGGGGGTATATTCATTTTGTCATTCCGTTTGCAACACATCGAAATATCCATTTCCGACCCTATAAAGTATATATATTCTTGATCAGCGTAAAAATTTAAGACGATCTAGACATGTCCGTCCGTCTATCCGTCTGTCTGTTGAAATCACGCTACAGTCTTCAAAAATGGAGATATTGAGCTGAAATTTTGCACAGCTTCTTTTTTTGTCCATAAGCAGGTTAAGTTCGAAGATATCGGACTATATCTTGATATAGCCCCCATATACGCCGATTTAGGGTCTTAGGCCAATAAAAGCCACAGTTATTATCCGATTTTGCTGAAATTTTAAACAATGAGTTGGGTATGGCCCTTCGACATCCTTCGTCAGTTTTGTCCAGATCGGTTCAGATTTGGATATAGCTGCAATATAGACCGATCCTCCGATTTAGGGTCTTAGGTCCATAAAAGCCACATTTATTATCCGATTTTGATGAAATTTGGGACAGTGAGTTGTGTTAGGCCCTTCGACATCTTTCTTCAATTTGGTCCAGATCGGTTCAGATTTGGATAAAGCTGCCATATAGACCGATTTCTTGATTTATGGTTTTGGACCCATAAAATGCTCATTTATTGTCCGATGTCGCCAAAATTTGGGACAGCGAGTTAAGTTAAGCTCCTTGACATACTTCTGCAATATCGCACAGATCGGTCCAGATTTGAATATAGCTGCCTTATAGACCAATCTCTCGATTTAAGGTTTTGGGACCATAAAAGAGGCATTTATTTTCCGATTTCGCCGAAATTTAGGACATTGCTTTGTGTTAGGCTCTTCGACAACTTGGCCAAAATCGGTCCAGATTTGGATATATCTGCCATGTAGACCGATATCTCGATTGAAAGTCTTGGCCCCATAAAAGGCGCATTTATAATCCGATTTCACTGAAGTTTGACACAGTAATTTATGTAAGGCTTTTCGACATTCGTGTCGTATATAGTTCAGATCGGTTTATTTTTAGATATAGATAGTGTACTTATTAGTATATGGTCCAAATCGGAACTTATTTTGATATAACTGATATGGGATATAAGGTATGAAATTTTCACCGAATTTTGATGAAATATGGTTTACATATATATCCGAGGTGGTGGGTATCCAAAGTTCGGCCCGGCCAAACTTAACGCCTTTTTACTTGTTCTTGTTTCCAATTTCAATAGGCTTCGTATCTACTTAAAACAAGTAAAAAGGCGTTAAGTTCGGCCGGGCCGAACTTTGGATACCCACCACCTCGGATATATATGTGAACCACCTTTCCTCAAAATCCGGTGCAAAATGCATGCCGTATGCCCCATAGCAGCTATATTCCGATTTGGACCAGATACTAATAAGTAAAAGTTATTGTTCAATTGTATATAACAAAATATTGGTCTTTTTAGTAGTTATATCTAAAAATAAACCGATCTGAACTATATACCACTCGGATGTCGAAAAGCATAACAAATTTGTGTCAAATTTCAGTGCAATCGGATTAAAAATGCGCCTTTTATGGAGCTAAGACTTTAAATCGAGAGATCGGTTTATATGGCAGCTATATGCAAATCTTGATCGATATAGACCAACTTACAGAAATATGTGGAGGGGCTTAACTTAACTCTTTGTCCCAAATTTCGGCAACATCGGACAATACATGCGCTTTTATGGCCTCAAAACCTAAAACCGAGAGATCGGTCTATATGGCAGCTATATCCAAATCTGGACCGATCTGAGCCAAATTGACGGAGGATGTTGAAGGGCCTTGTACAACTCACTGTCCCAAATTTTCTCAAAATCGGATAATAAATGCGGCTTTTATGGGCCTAAGACCCTAAATTGGAGAATCGGTCTATATGACAGCTATATCCAAATCTGAACCGATCTGAGCCATATTGTAGACGATGTCGAAGGGCCTAACACAACTCACTGTCCCAAATTTCAGCAAAATCGCAATAATTAATGTAGCTTTTATGGATCTATGACACTAAATCGGAGGATCGGTCTATATGGCAGCTATATCAAAATCTGGACCGATCTGAGCCGTATAGACGGAGGACGTCGAAGGGCCTAAGACAACTCACTGTCCCAAATTTCAGCAAAATCGGGTAATAAATGTAGCTTTTATGGGCCTATGACCCTAAATCGAAGGATCGGTCTATATGGCAGCTATATCCAAATCTTAACCGATCTGGGCCAAATTGACGGAGGATGTCGAAGGGCTTAACACAACTCACTGTCCCGAATTTCAGCAAAATGCGCTTTTATGGGCCTAAGACCCTAAATTGGAGGTTCGGTCTATATGGCAGCTATATCCAAATCTGAACCGATCTGAGCCAAATTGACGGAGGATGTCGAAGGGCCAAACACAACTCTCTGTCCCAAATTTCAGCAAAATCGGATAATAAATGTGGCCTTTATGGGCCTAAGACCCTAAATCGGCGGATCGGTCTATATGGGGGCTATATCAAGATATAGTCCGATTTAGCCCATCTTCGAAAATGGGTAAAAAAAGAACCTGTGCAAAATTTTAGCTCAATATCTCTATTTTTGAAGACTGTAGCGTGATTTCAACAGACAGACGGACAGACGGACGGCCATGTCTAGATCGTCTTAGATTTTTACGCTGATCAAGAATATATATTCTTTATAGGGTCGGAAATGGATATTTCGATGTGTTGCAAACGGAATGACAAAATGAATATACCCCCATCCTATGGTGGAGGGTATAAAAATGTATGTATGTGAAAATTGGGAACTGTAGTTTGTACACAAAATTTTGTCCGATTTGGCTTAAATTTTACATACGGCGGTAAATACGACCTTTAACAACTGTGCCAAGTACGGGCCAGATCAGTCGATAACCTGGTCCCATGTAAACCGGTTTCTCGATTATCCTTGTTCGGTTCCTAGAATCTTTAATTTTTGTTGGTTTGACATAAGTTTCGTATGGAGAATAAAATGATACACTTCAACTAAACTTATTTTGTATAAATTTGTAGCAAAATCCATGGTAGTGTTTCCCAAGATTCGGCACGGTCGAACTTAAAAAGCTTTTACTTGTTATACCCTCCACCATAGGAAGGGGGAATACAAGTTTCGTCATTTCTTTTGTAACACCTCGATATAATCGTCTAAGACCCCATAAAATACTCATATTCTTGATCGTCATGATATTTTAAGTCGATTTATTTATGTCCGTCCCTTCGTCCGTCTGTCGAAAGCACTCTTACTTTCAAAGGATTAAAGCTGGGTGCTGAGAATTTTTTTTACAAATATTTCTCTTTCGCGTAGGTCGGTTGGGATTGTAAATGGGCCGTATTGGTCCATGTTTCTATATATCTGCCATATAAACCGAGCTTGGATCTTGACTTCTTGACCCTATAGAGAGCGCAATTAAAAGCTAATTTGGCTGAAATTTTCCATGAAGTGTTCTGTTTTATCTCGCAACAACTATGCCAAGTATAGTCCGAATCGGTTCATAACCTGATATAGCTCCCATATAAACCGATCTCCCGTTTAGACTTCTTGAGCCCCTAAAGGACACAATTCTTTTCCGAATTGGCTGAAAATTTTAAACAATGGCTTCTACTATGGTCTCCAACATTCGATTCAATTATTGTTCGAATCGGACCATAACTTTATAAAGCTCCAATTGCAAGGCAATTCATATCCATTATCCTTTGTTTGCTTTAAAAATATACTGGGCGAAGAACTTGACACATGCGATTTACGGCGAAGGGTGTATAAGATTTGCCCGGCTGAATCAACCTCTCAAGAGTCGTCAGTAGAAAGGATGACAGCCTAATAGGTCGCAAATCTTTCGCCTTTGTGTGGTAAGGTTTTTCTACTTTAAAATGAAAATGACTTTTAAGTCTCTCCATTCTACATGCATGTACGATATGCTGATACAAGCAGAGTATATCTCCCTCAGCCAAGGCATCCTATTGGGCACAGCTTGTTATTCAACCGGTGATACATTATCAGGGCCTGGTGATTTAAAGGAATCGAAACTAAGCCTTAGCTCCGCTTTATAGACGTTGCAATAGTGTGGTGCCCTTGTGGTTTTCGCTATGTTAAAGAGTTTCTGAAGGCTCCCTCAGACCAAACAATTTTCGATGTTTGCCTCTTGGCTTGGCTCTAGGACATGCTGACACAAGCGAGACATTTATGCCTTCAGTTCTTAGCGACGGAAGAAAACAAACTTTTATACTACTCTTTGCAAGAATATAGGATCTGTGTCACCAATTCCTCCTCACATCCATGTCAAATCCTCCTGCCATCAGACGTGCCTTTAATGCCGTCGAAGCGGCCTTACACCAGTGGAGATTTATCTATAGAAACCGGACTTTGCGTTAGCTTCGTCTCTGAGTCCGCCAGGAATTCATCCTCACAACATTCGCTCGACCTTGTCTTGATGAGTTTCCTTAGCCTTCAACCACTGTAGGACTGTTGTTTAGCCAACTAAACAACTGTTGCAAATATTTATTCGTTAACCTTAATCTATTAAAAACCAATCTTTAACAAAAAAAATTAAAAACCCATTAGAGTTTGTGCTACTTGAATCTAACGTTCAGCAGAAATTTTGAATTTAATATCAATCTTCTCAAAAATCATAAAATATCCTATTTGCCAAAAAAAAAACATTGAAAACCTACCTCAAATCGAAATAACAACAAAACAACAAGATTCTCAAAAACTTTATAATGCCTTTAGCTTTAATCGCATATTCAAATCTTAGTCAGACCCATAACAACAGTAATGAAGTCTAAAGGAAAATTTACTTTGCAATAAGGCTTTTTGCATATTTTAAAATAATTCCATCGAGAAAAAAACTAAAACAACAAACACTTGGTTCAAAAACCAATGGCCAAATCAATATGGATGAGTTTATGGTTAAAGAAACTCAAATAGAATTTGCCATTAAACTTACTCAAAAACAATGAAGATTGGTAAATTCCGCTACTGGAAAATGTTGGGTTTAGAGTAAAAACTTGTCTAAAGGATAACACGTGCCTAAGACGTGTGTTAGAGAGTGGGTGTCCGTAAACGCTTTCCATTTCGAACTGAGTGAGATTTTGTTATGAGAAATTTTAACAAAAAAAAAAAAAAACAAGTAAAAGCATGCTAAGTTCGGCCGGGCCGAATCTTATATACCCTCCACCATGGATCGCATTTGTCGACTTCTTTTCCCGGCATCTCTTCTTAGGCAAAACAGGATATAAGAAAAGATTTGCTATGCTATTAGAGCGATATCAAGATATGGTCCGGTTTGGACCACAATTAAATTATATGTTGGAGACCTGTGTAAAATGTCAGCCAATTCGAATAAGAATTGCGCTCTTTGTGAACTCAAAAAGTAAAATAGATAGAATGATTTATATGGGATCTGTATCGATCTATAGACCGATTCAGACCATAATAAACACGTTTGTTGATGGTCATGAGAGGATCCATCGTACAAAATTTCAGGCATATCGGATAATAATTGCGACCTCTAGGGGTCAAGAAGTCAAGATCCCAGATCGGTTTATATGGTAGCTATATCAGGTTATGAACCGATTTGAACCTTATTTGACACAGTTGTTGAAAGTAAAAATAAAATACTACGTGCAAAATTTCATTCAAATCGGATAAGAATTGTGCCCTCTAGAGGCCCAAGAAGTCAAGACCCAAGATCGATTTATATGACAGCTATATCAGGTTGTGGACCGATTTAAACCATACTTGGCACAATTGTTGGGTATCATAACAAAACACGTCGTGCGAAATTCCATTCTAATCGGATAAGAATTGCGCTTTCTAGAGGCTCAAGAAGTCAAGACCCAAGATCGGATTATATGGCAGCTATATCAGGTTATGAACCGATTTGAACCATACTTGGCAGAGTTGTTGGATATCATAACAAAACACGTCGTGCAACATTTCATTCCAATCGGATAAGAATTGCGCTCTCTAGAGGCTCAAGAAGTCAAGACCCAAGATCGATTTATATGGCAGCTATATCAAAACACGTACCGATATGGGTCATTTACAATACCAACCGACCTACACTAATAAGAAGTATTTGTGCAAAATTTCAAGCGGCTAGCTTTACTCCTTCGGAAGTTAGCGTGCTTTCGACAGACAGACGGACGGACGGACAGACGGACGGACAGACGGACGGACAGACGGACGGACATGGCTAGATCGACATAAAATGTCGCGACGATCAAGAATATATATACTTTATGGGGTCTCAGACGAATATTTCGAGTAGTTACAAACAGAATGACGAAATTAGTATACCCCCATCTTATGGTGGAGGGTATAAACATAAAACATATAAACAGCGTGACTTCCACAGGCCTAAAAACCGACTACCAACAGTCAATATCTAACACAACATATTTTATGAGGCAAATGTGTAATTTATGTATATACAACCACGATGGGATGTGAAACTACCATAAAAAAGTAAAAGCATGCTAAATTCGGAAGGGCCGAATTTTAGGAAGCCAACACCATGGGTTATGCTATGCTTGGTTATCCACCACCACGGATTCTGCTAAAACGTTGCTTTTATTGTGTTTACTCAGTTCGTATTTGAATTATTCAACAACAATCAAATCGGGAATTGGTTGCGGCTGCTATGGTTTCAAGCAGTCATACCGGGGAATCGGTACTTAAGGAGCTTATATCAGTATATAGAACGATCCGAATCATACTCGGCATAGCAGAAGTCTTTGCGTTAAATTTCAGCCAAATCAGATGAAAATTGAGAATTTTAGGTCAAGTCAAATCCGAGGATCCGTTCATATGGGGGCTATATCAGTATATAGACCGATTGGAATCATACTTGGCATGACTGTTGGAAGTCAAAGCAGAAGTCTTTGTGCCAAATTAGAGGAAGCCTCCAGGTAGTCAAGAAGTCAAATTCGGTGATCAGTTTGTCTGGGGGCTATATCAGTTTATTTGTATCATACACATCACATGTCAAAAGTCAGTACGGAAGTCCTGGTGTCAAATTTCATCCAAATCGGATCAGCCAAATTTCCAGGGGCTCTAGAAGTCAAAACTATGGATCGGTTTATACGGGGGCTATATACAAATCTGAAGTGATGTAACCCATTTGCAATCCCCAACGACCTAAGGAGTATCTGCAAAATTTCTACAGATGGACGGAATGACGGACATGGCCATATTGACTGTGAATGTCAAGACGATCAGTAATACATATAATTTATAGGGTATCAGGTGAATATTTCGAGGTGTTACAAACGGAACTACTAGAAAAGTATATCTCCATCCTATGGTGGTGCGTATAATAAACTTAATTGAAGAGTATAATTGTACTTTATGTAACAGAATTTCTGCCAAGGCAGATGGCTATTCGGCGGATCGGTTAATATGGGAGGTATATCAGGTTGGAGGTCATCGTATCGCTAAGTTTAGCGAGTCCGCCTATGACGCTGAACGCTTGGGTTCAAATCCTGGCAGGAACATCAGAAAAAAAAAATGTCAGCGGTGGTTAGGCTCTCCTATTGTTGGTGACATTGTAAGGTACTCTGCCATCCGGCGTGCCATCCGGACTCGCCTATAAAATTAAGGCCCCTTATCATTGAGCTTAAACTTGAATCGGAAAGCACACAGGAACAATGGGAAAACTTCTCACATATCAATATATGTTCCTTGATGGAATGTTCATGAGCAAATTTGTAAAGTTTCAGCCCAATCGGATAATAATTTCGCCTCCTAGGGACTCAAGAAGTCAAATCGAAAGACCACTTTATATCGCAGCTTTGTGGCAGGAGATTTAATACTGTCAAACGAACAGAGGGCCTACAATGAGACTATCGCCAACATTCTCAATATTGGCAAGACTAGGCAAAGACTAGCTGAGATCTAAATATTAAAACAAAAGACAGTGCTGGAACTGTATAGTCAATACAGCCTAAGCAATAGGGGGCCGACCATGGAGCCATCACCGACTTTCTCATGCATCGGAAGACTAGAAAGGCGAAGATCTTAATACTAATACATCAAGCCTTGCAGCGACGGGAAACTCAATGGAGCCTAGCGAACAGGGAGCCGACGATGAAACCATCACCCTTTCCAAGGAAGCCTGTTCACTGGAGAACCAATGATTGAGCTCATCTAGATAAGTCAACCGGAGCAAGACAGCTACACACGCTCTGATGGAGAAAACCAGCAAGTGCAAGATTAATATTGCCTTCGTTCATGGCTCCTGAACCATGAACGACCCGGAAGAATGTTTCTGGACTGAACCATATCAACTACCAATTATTCTGTGCTAACACTGATACTCAGCCGAGGACCTGCTTTATTTGTGATCTAAATTTTAATTACATATTTTCCCCAGAAAAGTCAACGTTACGTGCAAAAGTGATGAGACAGGGATACGGTGGAGCCGCCTTTCGATTCTACGACAACGCCACCTGACGTCGGAGCTGCAACGGCTGGTGAAAAAGGGAAAACAGTGAGGTATAAATAGGTTGCGATGCGAACTTTCAAAATATTTAGTGAAATGGTACAAAAATTAATAAGCGGAGCCAAGCCGTGGCAGAATACTTGAATACTATCGACATAAAAATACCTAATATTGCTAACACCGTTACCTTTGTTAATAGCATTAGGGAGAAAGTTTTAGATGTGACAATATGTTCGGAAAATACTCACAACCCCCTTTGTGGTCATCTATAATTTGCTGCACTTCGGGTCTGATCCTTATCTGTGGGATATCTCTGTGGCCCGGCACCCAGAACAGGTGAATTTTGAAATGTGTTCAGAGATCTGCTACAGTCGAGGACGGTTCTTCAATAAAGACATGCGTTTTCGTACGAGATCGGTTTATATTGGAGCTATATCAGGTTAATGACCGATTCATCAACTGTACTTGGCACAAGTGTTAGAAGTCATAGTGAAATACCACATACAACATTTCAGCCAAATCGGATGAAAATTGCGACTTCCAGTGGCTAAAGAAGTCAAATCGGGAGATCGGCTTATATGGGAGCTATACCCAAATTTGACCCGATATGACCCATTGCAATTTCCAATGACCTACATCAATTAAAAGAATCTGCACAAAATTTCAAGCAGCTAGCTTTACGCGTTCGGCCTCTATCGTGATTTCGAAAGACGAACGGACGAACATGGCAAGATCAAATCAGAATGTGGAGACGAATCCGAATATATATACTTTATGGGGTCGCAGATCGTTATTTCGGGGTGTTACAAACGGAATGACAAGGTTGGTATACCCTCATCCCAGGGACGTAGCCAGGATTTTATTTTGGGGGGCCCTCCCCACATTTTATCAAAATCGAAAATTGCTTAAATTCTTCTGTTACTGTGAAATCGGAAAAGATACCTCAATTTTTTTATACCCACCACCGAAGGATGGGCGTATATTCATATTTGTATTCCCTTTGCAACACATCGAAATATCCATTTCCGACCATATAAAGTATATATATTCTTGATCAGCGTAAAAATCTAAGACGATCTAGACATTTCCGTCCGTCTCTCCGTCTGTCTGTTGAAATCACGCCACAGTCTTTAAAAATAGAGATATTGAGCTGAAATTTTGCACAGATTCTTTTTTTGTCCATAAGCAGGTTAAGTTCGAAGATGGGCTATATCGGACTATATCTTGATATAGCCCCCATATAGACCGATCCGCCGATTTAGGGTCATAGGACCATAAAAGCCACATTTATTATCCGATTTTGTTGAAATTTGGGGTAGTGAGTTGTGTTAGGCCCTTCGACATCCTTCGTCAATTTGGCTCAGATCGGTCCAGATTTGGATATAGCTGCCATATAGACCGATCCTCCGATTTAGGGTCTAAGGCCCATGAAATCCACATTTTTGGTCCGATTTCGCTGAAATTTGGGACGGTGAATTGTCTTAGGCCCTTTGACATGCTTCTTTAATTTGGTCCAGATCGGTTCAGATTTGGATACAGCTGCCATATAGACCGATCCTCCGATTTAGGGTATTAGGCCCATAAAAGCCATATTTATTATCCGATTTCGCTGAAATTTGGGGCAGTGAGCTGTGTTAGACATACTTCGTCAATTTGGCTCAGATCGGTCCAGATTTGGATATAGCTGCCATATAGACCGATCCTCCGATTTAGGGTCTTAAGCCGATAAAAGCCACATTTATTAGCCGATTTTACTGAAATTTGGGACAGTGAGTTCTGTTCGGCCTTTTGACATCCTTCGTCAATTTGGCCCAGATCGGTCCTTATTTGGATATAGCTGCCATATATACCGTTCCTCCGATTTAGGGTCTTAGGCCCATAAAAGCTACATTTATTATCCGATTTTGCTGAAATTTGGGACAGTGAGTTGTCTTAGGCCCTTCGACATTTTTCTTCAATTTGACCCTGATCGGTTCAGATTTGGATATAGCAGCTATATAGAACGATCGCTCGGTTTTAGGTTTTGGTGCCATAAAAGGCGCATTTATTTTCCGATGTCGCTGATATTTGGGACAGTGCGTTTTGTCTGTGATAACAGGGTAGTCAATAATATAGAGCACAGTGTTATTAAAGGGTTGCCATAGCATCATTTTTAAATCAAAATAATTACACATAAACAAAATTAGAAATAAAATTTGTTAAAAATGAGTACCAAAATGTCAAGCCTACGAGAAAATTTAATTTCTACTCCTCGAGGAAAGTCGAACCATATTGAAAATACCCCGATTTCGTCCAAAAACAAATCTCCAAAGTTGATTCAATTAATAGAGCAGAAGTTTGCCAAACAAACTGAAGTAATTACTGCAAAGATAGACGAAGCCGTGCAAAACTCTTTGCGTATATTCGAAAACAAAATATTAGAGATAACAACAAATATAAACGGGCTTTCAGATAGAATGAATTATATCGAAAGTTCATTACCTCAAATACAGGACCTTAAAAAAGAAATCAGTGATTTAAAAATTAAATTAAATCACCAAGAAAACATCAACGTCTCATGTAATTTGAAATTGTGTGGCATACCAAACACAGTGAACGAAGATCTTTTTGCCATTTTTTCGTTATTATGTGACTCACTCAAAATTGCAACACCTAACATAGCTTCTATACACCGCATTCGTAATAATAGAATCAAATCTGTCGATGGACCTATATTTGTGAAATGTTTTTCTCCAATTGATCGAAACTTCATTCTTAGAACTGTCTCTACATACAAACGTGAAACAGGAAGACAACTCTCTCTGGATATGTGCGGTTTTCATTCGAACAAACACTTTTTTTTTAAATGAAGACTTAACTAAAGATAACTACAAAATATTTCAGACAGCTCTCAAAATGAAAAGGCAAAAGCTAATTTCTACTGCATTTACATTACGCGGGCTCGTATATGTAAAGATTAAAAACGAAGAAAAAGGTACTCGCGTGGATTCATTAAATCAACTCGACCAATTTTTGCGGGTGGCAGATGAACCAAATGTTTTACGCTTGGAAAACAATATTGAACAACTTTAATTCGGCGTCAACAAAAATTAATTTCTTAAGATTATTAAAACTTTGCATAAATTACATAAAATTAGTACTTTACCAGAATATTTTAATAATACTAGAAATAACCTCTATCTCACCAACCAATGTCATAATCCCATTAAATCATACAACTACTATTTACATGCGTTGCTTTTTAATCATTTGTATCGATGACTAATAAAGGACACTGTTCCAATGACGGTTTATACAGAATGGTTAGAGTGCTATCGAAACAAAAACGTGGAATTTCTATTGTCCACATCAATGCACAAAGCCTTAACAACAAAATGGACGAGCTTAGAAACATATTTACTTCCTCCACCATCGATATTGTATGTGTATCCGAGACGTGGTTCCACCCAGAACTTAATGATTTTGTATATAATCTTTCGGACTACAATCTATTTCGAGCTGATCGAGTATCCAATGCAGGCGGCGTGTGTATATACATTCGTAAGGAATTAAAATGCAGCGTAAAAATCAAGTCTGAAACCGATAGTGAAATTGAATATATATTCTTGGAGCTGATAACAAAAGGATCTAAAATTCTTTTGGGAACTTTATACCGACCCAACCGAAATATTCCATTCAATAATCTATTACGCGTAATTGAAACACATTCGGTTTACTACAATGATGTTATCATCGCTGGAGACTTTAACAGCAATCTCTTAGTCGAGAAAAAACTTATGGAGTCTATGAATACACTGGGTCTCTACTCAGTAAATACATCAACACCAACACATTTTTCCTCTGCTGGAAACACACTTCTTGATGCTTTCTTTGTCAACTGCACGTCTAAAATATTACTATACCATCAACTTTCTGCATCAACTTTCTCAAAACATGATCTGATTTTCATTACTTATGACACCTTTGTTGACAGAGCAAAATCTCAAACAGTGTACAGAGATTTTGGCAAAATTGACTTCCACAGTCTCTGGACATTAGAAAATGAAATTAATTGGAGCGTGGTCTATAATTTAGACTCTGTCGAAGATCAAATAGATTATATGGAGTATCATATCACAAATCTTTACAACGCTTGTGTTCCCTTAAAATCTCGAATTGTGTGCAACAATCAACAGCCATGGTTTAACCAAGAGATCAGACGCCTAATTAACTACAGAGATGAGCTGTACAAGAGATGGAAACGTTTTAAAACCCACTTGCTCTACGATCAGTTCAAAAAGGCAAGAAAAAAAGTTTCGGATTCAATAAAGACTGCAAAAAACCAATATTATCAGCAAAAATTCTCTACTGCAGTCGATAGTGGATCTAAATGGAAGATCATACGCAACATCGGAATAGGTCAAAAAAATAAAGCACCTGTTGAAATCAACTTGGATGAATTAAACTCACAATTTGCTAATTTAAACACCATTGATCCAGTCACTAACTTTTCAAACCAATTGACACTGAGAAATTGTTTTGTTCCACAAAACTCCTTCTCTTTTCGTTGTGTAGATCAGACAGAAGTTTTGCATGCATTTCGCTCAATAAAGTCCAACGCTGAAGGAATGGACGGGTTAAACCCAAAATTTCTTAAATTATTGTTACCCAGATGTCTACCTTTCTTTACACATATATTTAATACAATTTTAACAAAGTCTTATTTCCCTGCTTCCTGGAAGTATTCGAAAATAATACCACTTCCAAAAAAGAATAGCGATTTTAGACCAATTGCAATTTTAACTTTTTTGTCAAAAGTATTGGAGAAACTTTTATGCGAACAGATCAATCATTACATAGCCAGACACAATTTATTAACTGAACCTCAATCTGGATACAGGGCACAAAGAAGTTGTATTACAGTTCTCACTGACTTAGTTGAGGAATTAAGATGCAAAATGGATGAGGATATGACGTGCATTCTAGTTTTATAAGATCACAGTAAGGCATTTGATACAGTTAACCACAAAATTTTGCTCGAGAAACTAAGAAAATTATTCAATTTCGCTAAATCTGCTTGTCGATTGTTATCAACATATCTATATAATAGAACACAATCTGTATGCCATAATAATCTAACATCGAATGTAATAACAGTCAATAGAGGAGTGCCACAAGGGTCTATCTTGGGCCCTTTGTTGTTTAGCATGTATGTGAATTATTTACCATCAATTTTACGTAACTGTGATGTTCACATTTACGCCGATGACGTTCAATTGTATGCCAGCTCACAAAAAAACAATATAGCCCAGTGTATTGACGATATAAACAATGATTTACTAAACATATATACATGGGCCAGCAGCAACCATCTTACAATCAATCCAACAAAGTCAAAATGCATTTTAATATCAAACAACAAAGTAAACAAAGAAAGTCTACCCCCAATACACATTAATAACTCGGTTATTGAATTTGTGTTGAATGCAACAAATCTCGGTGTAATCTTTAACGAACGCTTAAACTGGACTAATCACATCCAAAGAAATATTGCAAAGACATACAGCGGTCAAAAAAAGTATTCATCATTCAATGTTTTTTTTTTAATAAGTCTACAAAAGACAATTGGAATAAAAACATATTAAACTAATGATGCAGTAGTGCTTGTGTGATATATATGTACACAATTTCATTGTTTTTAAAGAAAAAAATAGTATTTATTGGAACAAAAAGGGCTATTTTACAGCTGAACACAAAAAATTAAACAAAAAAAGTATTCATCATTGCAAAAAAACAAAAAAATAAATAACATAATTTAAAAAAATTAATACTTTGTTATTCGACCACCGCGTCTTATAACTTCTTTTAAACGGTTTGACATCGATTGGACTAATTTAGCGGTTATATTTTGGTCTATATTAGTCCATTTCTCCATTATCACCTGTTGCATTTGACTCTTGCTCGAAAAATTGCGCGTTCTCAATTTGCGTTCGAGATGTTCCCAAAGATGTTCAATTGGGTTCAAGTCGGGACTTTGAGGAGGAGTTTTAATGACTTTGGGGCAGTTATACAGCATCCACATCTTGGTATTTAAAGCAGAATGTTTGGGGTCATTATCTTGATAATATTGAAAGTTATTACCAAGCCCAAGTTTTACAGCCTATCTTTTAAATTCCTCTTTAAAATGTCAATGTAATACTTATGATCCATTACTCCATTAATAATTTCAAGATTTCCCGCTCCTGAAGCCGCCATACACCCCCAAACCATTAAACCACCTCCACCATGTTTTACAGTAGCAACTGTGTTTCGTTCTTCAAGCTCTGTATTTGGTTTTCTGTACACTATGACCTTTCCATCGCTCCCAAAAAGATTAAACTTGCTCTCGTCTGCAAAAATGACTGTTTTCCAAAATGATTCGGGCTGTTTTACATACATTTTTGCGAAGTTTAGCCTTTTCACTCGGTTTATTTTATTTATAAAGGGCTTCTTACGTGCAGTTCTTCCTCTGTAACTATGCCTTTTGAGTGTATTTCGAATTGTTTGTGTAGTAACTTCCTTCCCTAAATATTCCATAGTGTTTTTACGAAGAATGGTCGCATTTGTTTCGGAGTTTTCTGAACTTGCCGCACTAGCCAACGCACATCTCCAACTGAAAGTGCTTTTGGTCGACCAGATCTTGGTTTATTGTCAACAGTTTTCGTTTCTGTCCACTTTCTGATGATGGATTGTATAGTAGATCGTGGTCTATTTAATATTTCACTGATAGTTTTTTGAGTTAAACCATTCCTGTGGTGTTTTATTATCAAAACTTTTACCTCATCAGAAACCTCGTTTTGCTTACGACCCATTTTGACAAAAACTATATTTTCAATGAAATTAAATATTTGCTGTCAAGGGCAAAGCCTCCTTTACTAAATAAAACAGAAAAGGGGGATTCCCAAATAATATTTGAATTTGATTTTGATGATAGCACATCAATGATGAATACTTTTTTTGATCTGTTTTTGGTGTTATTATATAAAATTGCATTTTTTGCGCTAATTAAATTTATTTTTTGAATTTATTTTAAAACATATTACGAAAAATAAACTATTGCATAAAACTGCATTATTTGTTTACTTTAAATTTTCTTCAATTACCCAAAATAAGTGAATTTATTATCAATTTTGCTAATGATGAATACTTTTTTTGACCGCTGTATGGCATGTTAAGAAATCTATGGGCTGTACAAAACTCAACCCCACTGAATATTCGAATGCTGCTTGCAAAGGCCTATTTGGTCCCAGTGCTCCTGTATGGATGCGAATTATTTGCCAACTGTAATAGTGCTGATAAACGATTGTTGACCGTAGCATACAATAGCATAGCTAGATATATCTTTCAAAAAAGTCGGCGGGAGAGAATATCGTCATACTCGTATAAAATTTTTAACATGAGTTTCGACAACTTACTCCAATTTAGGTGTATTACATTCCTACACAAAATAATCTACACTCTCGAACCGTCATACCTTTATACGAAATTGCAATTCGCTCGTTCCAATCGTGGAAGAAAAATTATCCAGTTACGCTACAGAAAAACTAAGTCTGAATACCAGTTTTTGATAAATACCATTCGTCTTTGGAACAACCTCCCCACAACATTACAAATAGTTAGCAACGCATCTCGCTTCAAAAAGGATTTGTCAACATATTTGCAGTAATGCGTAATCTACATAATTTTTTAATCTTAATGTTTTTATACTTTTACTTTTATATATTTATAGTTTGAAATTGTATATACTGTATTTAAAAGTCTTCATCTTATACCTAGTACTGTAATTTATAAGATATTATGTCTTGTTGTACTAGGATTTCAGATATTTAATAAATAAATAAAATAAATAAAATCTAATCGACGAAGTTCAGTATTGGAAGGTCTCCATGGAGCGCTTCTTCTCTGACCATCGCTACATTGGGCTTAGAATAGCACGGCCAGCGCCAAGTCCGATTAGCTTCCGTAATAAATTGTAAAACCAATTGGACAAAATTCGGAAGACTACTCAGAGGACTTGCCGACATAGAAGGCATGGACGACAATGTCAACAGGATTACGACTGCAGTAGTGACGTCTTTCGAAATTAATTGTCCTTTTTGAAAAAGAAAATCAGCCAAAGAAAACCCCTAGATGACCGGAGAGATTTGCAGCATTGGGAAAAAAAGTCCTCAGACTTTATAACACAGAAACACTTTCTCTCAAAAATCCAATTCACAACTGAGACGTTAATAGACGATATGGGAGTGAGAGCAAAGGCAATGGAGGACAGGCTTTTGATGAAAATGCAAGGGTGGTATTGCTACCGAAGCCCGACAGGGGGAGTTATGCGATACCAAATGCCTGTAGACCTATAAGTCTTACATTCTTTCTACTCATAACCATGGATACCATGATAGGGAGTAGGGCATCCAGCGAGCTTCTCAAATACAAACTGCATGTCTATGTCATAAAATTATCCGATGCCAAGACGTGTATATTGGCGGTTTGCATTGACATCGAGGGGGCTTTTAACAGTGTGCGCAACGACACATAGATCCAATCCTTAGACCTGTACCGGGAGGATAGGATAGAGCTTGGAGAAACCATATGCCAAGGAACAGGTAGATAGATTGGCGCACTACATTTCCTCAATAGAACGACTAAGATATATGACAAGGTCAAATACTTAAGAATGGAAAGGACACTGTGTTGAAAGTATTGGGAACTATGTAGACGCGCCGTGGGATCGAAATGGGGCCTTAATGCGAGGAAAGTACACTGGCTCTACAGGAGCATGATAAGAGCAATACTACGAATTAATTTAATATTAATAATAATAATTACCCCTCAGTAGTTGGGTGGACTGCGATGCAGAACAAGTGCAAGATTAATATAATACTAAAGGTTCAGAGAACATATTGTCTTGGCATAGGCGGAGGGATGAAAACCTCGCCCACTTGATTACTGGAGACTGTTCTACAGTTCAAAGCTAGAGGACAAAGAGGGCCTGGGGGTTCTCATTGAGAACCCAGGGACTGAAGTCTGTTCTCGACTGACAGACCATTATACCGTCCTGCTGGTGGAGATCCGGACGATAACGGAATTCGTGAGGTTGTGCGAAAATTTTTACATAAATACAACCTACCAATGTACAACCTTTCAAGCCCTCACAACTAAAGATTTCTGATGATATCCCCTCCTCCTTACCAAGGGGTCGAAACGAGTCAAATCATGGTTGGTGTTGTGTATCTCCTGTGGCTTTCATGTTTCCATTGTATAACATTTTCGATTATTAAGCTCATCTCGTAACAGAAATTAACACATCTTTACGGACCGTAAACTGGCCATCTGGACAATAAAAACCAGGACGAGGGTGATGAAATATGAGGAGGGTGATGAAGCGTCGCCTAACAGAAACCGGCACTTAGGTGGACACAATACCAGGGCGTGGTATGGAAAACAATTAGGGATTGTAAGTTGCACTGAATTCCTGACTTAGATTTTCTCCTTCGAGTTACTTTTAAGTATTTAGAGGACACAACTAGCCGATTACTGGCTTAGGTGTACGTCCATAGTGGCATGGGGTGGATTAATATCCGCACCCTCTTTTCAACCATTCCAACCCTATATTGAGGCTATATCAAAATCTGTACCGATACGGCTCATTTGCAATCCCCAAGGACCTACATCAATAAGAAGTATCTATGCGAAAATTCAAGCTGATATATGTATTCGTTCGACTGCTATCGTGATTTCCACAGATGGACGAACGGATATAGCTAAATTGACTTGGAATGTCAAAACGATTGAGAATATACTGGTATGCACTTTATGGGATCGCAGATAATTGTTTAGAGGTCTTTCAAACGGAATGACTACCTATGTATGCTCCCCCTATGGTAATGGGTATAAAAAGCCAACAAACACTTACAGGCACGTACGCGCAAACACTCACACTAAGCTATATGAAAAGTGTTGCCGCTTTTTGGAGTTTCAATTGAATTCAAGTCAAACGAAAATCCATTTTAATATTACAATACCATTTTCTTTTAAAACATGTCAAGAAGGTTTCTTTAGGGATTGTTTTCTCATTGTTCCATCGTATTTTATTGTATAAAGTCGATGTTCTAAAACGAAGTTGGTCTTTTTGTTCGAATCCACAAGCAACTGAAACCCAATTATATCGCTGATGACCCTTATTTGGCAGAGGCGTACTGGAGAGATCCTCAAGTACTTTGACGTGCCTGGCGAGTCAATCAAACACCATGACCTCCTCTTACATGACTTCTTGTAGCTAATAACGCATTTGAAGTGCTTCTCTCAAATATCTATGAGATTTGCTTTTAAAACAAATTGTCTTTTATTGGCAACACTGAAGAAGACTTTTTCAAATTGGTTTTTATGGCTGTTTGTGACTTTTTCGAATAAAACTCGCACAGCAAATGGAACGTTGTGAGAGCATTGGTGGTATTGCATGGTACCAGTCACCACTCTATGCTTGGTATTCATACTCTGCCATTCATTTATCCACCCCAAATATCTATGGTCCTATGCCAACATATCATGGTTATGGCTAATAAGTGGTAAAGCTCATGCTGTCACACCACCGCCAGCTGCACAATTAACACCACACCACCTCTGCCCAGGCCAAGTACAAAAGTGGTGGCAGACAAGTCTTTCCAAAATGATGAACTTGCCCAGGAATTAGAATACTCGTATCATAGTTTTGGATATATTTTCGTGTGTTCAAATTGTTAGAATTCATTCACACTGTCTCTACCCCTTGTTCTCTGTCCCCTATTTCTCTATTGCCTTCTCTTTTGTGTCTGTATGGCTTATCTCAATAGATTAAATTGAATGTAATTGAATTAAGAAGCACCAAAGTGCTTGTAATTAGGCACGAGATTTGTATGCTATGAATGAACAGGGACTATATAAGGATTTTGTTGTTTTCTTCTTTTAGAGTTCAGTTAAAATGAAATTTTTCAGAAACATCATAACAGGTCAAAAGGACAAATAATAACAACTATGGGGGTTATGGTGAATATGGGGACAAAGTCAAAGGATCAAAGGAGTGTCCAGCAATATTGTGTCACATAAAACGAAAAAAAAAAAATTGTTTACATTTATTTCAAATTGGGAATATAAGAAGTGAAACGAAAAATATTACGAAGTAAAAACCGAATATCAAACAATTTCATTGCAATGGAATCCATCATACGACAAAGCACAAATAACAAGTAAAAGCGTGCTAAGTTCGGCCGGGACTAGTCTTATACACCTCCAACATGGATCGCATTTGTTAAGTTCAGTGCCCGGTATCTCTTTATAAGCAAACAAAGGATAATGGATAAGAATTGCAATGCTCTTGGAGCTATATCTGATTTTGGGCCGATTCTGACGATACTTGGTTTGGAAGTTGGAGACCATAGTAAAAGTAATTGTGACAAATTTCAGCCAAATAGGATAAGATTTGGTCAAGAAGTTAAGATCCAAGATTGACATATATGGCAGCTATATCAAAACATGGACCGAAATGGCACATTTACAATCCCAACTGACTTTCACTCATAAGCAGAATTCATGCAGTTTCAAGCGCCTAGTTATATTCCTTCGAAAATTAAAGTCCTTTCGACAGACGGACGGACATGGCTAAACCGTTTTAGAACGCCAAGACGATTAAAAATAAATATACTTTGTTGGGTCTCAGATCAAAATTTCAATGTGTTACAAACGCAATGCCGAAATTAGTATATGGTGGGGGATATTCAAATGTGCTAAATTCTGCCCGGCCTGAACTTATATGCCCTCAACAAGGGTCGTAGCCAGGATTTTATTTTGGGGCCCACCTCGCATTTTTATACCCTCCACCATAAGATGGGGGGTATACTAATTTCGTCATTCTGTTTGTAACTACTCGAAATATTCGTCTACTTCATAAAGTATATATATTCTTGATCGTCGTGACATTTTATGTCGATCTAGCCATGTCCGTCCGTCCGTCCGTCTGTCTGTCGAAAGCACGCTAACTTCCGAAGGAGTAAAGCTAGCCGCTTGAAATTTTGCACAAATACTTCTTATTAGTGAAGGTCGGTTGGTATTGTAAATGGGCCATATCGGTTCATGTTTTGATATAGCTGCCATATAAACCGATCTTGGGTCTTGACTTCTTGAGCCTCTAGCGTGCGCAATTCTTATCCGATTGAAATGAAATTTTGCACGACGTGTTTTGTTATGATATCCAACAACTGCGCCTAGTATAGTTCAAATCGGTCCATAACCTGATATAGCTGCCATATAAACCGATCTTGGGTCTTGACTTCTTGAGCCTCTAGAGTGCGCAATTCTCATCTGATTGAAATGAAATTTTGCACGACGTGTTTTGTTATTATATCCAGCAACTGTGCCGAGTATGGTTGAAATTGGTTTATAACCTGATAAAGCTGTCATATAAACAGATCTGGGGATTTGACTTCTTGAGCTTTTAGAGGGCGAAATTCCTATCCGATTTGGCTGAAATTTTGCATGACGTATTTTATTTTTACTTTCAACAACTGTGTCAAATAAGGTTCAAATCGGTTCATAACCTGATATAGCTGCCATATAAACCGATCTGGGATCTTGACTTCTTGACCCCTAGAGGTCGCAATTATTATCCGATATGCCTGAAATTTTGTACGACGGATCCTCTTATGACCATCAACAAACGTGTTTATTATGGTCTGAATCGGTCTATAGCCCGATACAGATCCCATATAAATCGTTCTCTTTATTTTACTTCTTGAGCCCCAATGGGCGCAATTCTTATTCGAATTGGCTGACATTTTACACAGGTCTCCAACATATAATTTAATTGTGGTCCGAACCGGACCATATCTTGATATCGTTTTAATAGCAGAGCAACTCTTTTCTTATATCCTTTTTTGCCTAAGAAGAGATGCCGGGAAAAGAACTCTACAAATGCGATCCATGGTGGAGGGTATATAAGATTCGGCCCGGCAGAACTTAGCACGCTTTTACTTGTTTCTAAACGAAATTTGCCAAAATTCATCTGTTGCTGTGAAATCGGTAAAAATACCTCAAGAATAGTCGACACTTCGACTGTTACATTTAGAAAGTTTGAACTGAATTTTGTACTGCTTGCAAACACACTATTTATGGGTCCATCCTAATCTTTCAAAGCATTCACAATGTGGCTATCTTTGCCAATATCTTAGTTTTATCGTGATAGGTTTGGAAAATCTGTTAAGCTCATTTTAATTTGCTCTCAAACTATATTTATTATTTCAACAGGCTACTGTTTTTGTCGGTCAATTGGTTTTAAATGACTTTTATTCCCAAAATAAGTTACGCAAAAAATTTAAAAAAATAAGCAACTATAAATGTTTAATATTTCAAAAAATAAATTTTTACCAATTTTTACGACGATCCATCTATATTCTAAATTTTGCCGCTAATTTCTCCTCCGAAGCAGGGATGTGGAGTCGAGCAATTTTCCCTGAGCAAAGTTTCAGCTCAATATCTTTATTTTTGACGAGTGTAGCGTGATTTCAACAGGTAAACGAACGGACGGAAATGGCTTGATCGTCTTAGATTTTTACGACAATCATGAATATGTATACTTTATAGATTCAGAAATGGAAATTTCGATGTGCAATCGAAGTGACAAAAGGAATATACCCCCATACTTCATTAAAATTTGGTCTTTAGAAAAAAATTTATTTGAAATTTTGTCTTTAGAAAGATTTCATTGAAAATGTATTTTTAGAAAAAATTTGATTAAATCTTTGTCTTAAAATTTTGTCAGTGAAGTTTCAAATTTAGAAAAATTACTTTGAAATATCGCCTTAGGAAATAAATTCATAAAAATTTTGTATTTACAAAAAATTTCATTGAAATTGTGTCGTTAGAAACTATTTTTTTTTGAATAAATATAAATATGTTTTAAATTTAATTTATTTCTTTTTTCTATACACAAAATACATTTGGGGGAGGCTTGGGCCCGAGGTCACAACCCCCTCCCCCCCTTGCAACGTCATTGTCCTCAACCATGGGTTGCATGTGTGAAATTCTTTGCACATCTAATACAGGAAGTCAAACCCTAAAATGTGATGTGAAGCAATTATTCCAATGGACCTGCTGAACCCGCCACGCTCTGCTGCGTCCGATAATGCTATGTTGGGGAAAAGTACTTTTTATTTGGAAATTTCTGCCTAATTTCAGTTGAAAACGTATTCCAATTTTCCTGTGGATTTATATACCCACCACAGAAGGATGGGGAATATACCCCCATTTTGTCATTCCGTTTGCAACAAATCGAAATATCCATTTCCGATTATATATAAAGTATATATATTCTTGATCAGCGTAAAAATCTAAGACGATCAAGACATGTCCGTCCGTCTGTCTGTTAAAATCACGCTACACTTCAAAAATTGAGATATTGCGCCGAAATTTTGCACAGATTCTTTTTCTGTCCATAAGCAGGGTAAGTTCGAAGATGGGCAATATCGGACTATATGTTGATATAGCCCCCATATAGACCGATCTCCCGATTTAGGGTCTTAGGCCAATAAAAGCAACATTTATTATCCGATTGTGCTGAAATGTGGGACAGTTAGTTGTGTTAGGTCCTCCGACACCCTTCGCCAATTTGGCCCAGATCGGCCCAGATTTAGATATTGCTGCCATATAGACCGATCATCCGATTTAGGGTCTTAGGCCCATAAAAGCCACATTTATTATCCGATTTTGCTGAAATTTGGGACAGTAAGTAGTCTTAGGCCCCTCGACATCATTCTTCAATTAAGCCTTGATCAGATAAGATATGGATATAGCTGTCATATAGACCGATCCCGCGATTTAAGGTTTTGGGCCAACAAAAGGCGCGTTTTGTGTCCGATGTCGCCGAAGTTCGGGACAGTGAGTTGTGTTAGGCCCTTCGACGTCCTTCTTTAATTTCACTCAGCTCGGTCCAGATTTGGATATAGCTGCCATATAGACCGATCTTTCTATTTAATGTTTTAGGCCCATAAAAGGCGCATTTATTGTCCAATGTTGCCGAAATTTGGGACAAATTAGGTTAAGCCCCTCCACATATATGTGCAATTTGGTCTAGATCGATCAAGATTTGCATATTGCTGCCTTATAGATCGATATTTCGATTTAAAGTCTTGGCCCCAAAAAAGGCGCATTTATAATCCGATTTAACTGAAATTTGACACATTGACTTATATTAGGCTTTTCGACATTCATGTTGTATATGGTTAAGTTCGGTTTATTTTGAGATATAGCTACTAAAAAGACCAATATTTTGTTATACACAATTGAACAATGACTTGTACTTATTAGTATTTGGTCCAAATCGGATCATATTTCGACATTACTGCTATGGGACATAAGGTATGCAATTTCACCGGATTTTGATGAAAGGTGGTTTACATATATACTCTCAAATACGTCTTATTTAAACCCCCATAAGTAAAAGTTCTGTTTAAGGGTGAGGTGGATCCTCACAGACTTGGTTTCAAAAATAGAAGTCAATTTCGTGGTCTACTTTTTATACCCTACACCATTACTGTGGTACAGGGTATTAAATGTTAAGGAATTAGTTTATAACACCCAAAAGGAAGAGAAATAGACCCATTGATAAGTATACTGATCGACTCAGGATCACTTTCTGATTCGAACATTTGTTAAGCGATTCTCTCGAAATTTGGGAAGAAGATTTTTTTACGACTGACGACATTACTGGTGACTTTCATGGAAATCGGTTCAGATTTAGATATAACTCTCATATATATATCGCCCGATTTTCACTCCTAGAGCCCCTGCAAACACATTTATTGATCAATCTTGCCAAAATATTGCTCAATGCTTTCCTCAATGACTACCACAATATAAATAGAGTTTGGTGAAAATCGGTTCAGATTTAGACATAGCTCCAATATATATGTTCGTCCGATTTGCAGTAATATTGCAACAAAATGGTGTTTTGTTAACCGATTTTCGGCAGAAGAGATTTTCTCTTGACTCTCAATATTACTGCTGAATTTCATGCAAATCTGTTCAGATTTAGATATAGCTCTTATATATTTATATATATATATATATATATATATATATATATATATATATATATATATATATATATATATATATATATGTATGTGTACTGAGACTTTTGGGGGCACTTTTCCTATCTACCGGTACTTTTGAGAACATTTTGGCTTTTTGGGGACAGTCCTCAAAAGTTTTGTCATGTACCGTGACTTTCGGGGACACTGGACTTTCGAGGACATTTAAAAAAAAAATTAGTTTATTGGTTCGTTTGAAAGCTCTATTATTATTAATTATAAAATTATTATTTTTTTTCATATGTATACGCTATTTCCATCCTTTTTTTCCATTTTAAAATTATTTTTCTCAACCCAGGGTTGCCATCCTCGTTACTAATTATCACGGGTACAACGCCGTTGAACTACAAACATTTGATGTGGCTTTGTACTCAAGTGTCCTCATAATACCCGATACATTGCAAGGAAAAATGTCCCCGATTGTAACGGAGTACATATATATAAATATGTATTCATAAATATTAATTGCGACATGGACGACAATGTTCTACTCATTTACTTAGTGGTCGATTTTAGAGGAAACGATTATGGTTATAAAGACACAGCTAATTAAACATATTAACATTTCTATTTGTGTTTAAAATGTCAAAAAATACATTCTTGAAAGGATAGACAAATAGAACACTATAAGTGTGTTCGCGTACTTTTCAATATTGGTAGGTCACTATAGGTCAGTTCGCGTATTGTTTCAGTAATATTTACAGAAGAATGAATGCGACCTGTACCTTGATTACAAGAAAACATGGACAAACAGACAAACGCACATAGTTAAATCGAATCAGGAAGTAGTTCAAGCCAATCGGTATGCTTAATGGAATTTTTTTAGCTTTGCAAATAAAAGCACTAATTATCACGGGTACAACGCCGTTGAACTACAAACATTTCATGTGGCTTTGTACTCAAGTGTCCTCATAATACCCGATACATTGCAAGGAAAAATGTCCCCGATTGTAACGGAGTACATATATATAAATATGTATTCATAAATATTAATTGCGACATGGACGACAATGTTCTACTCATTTACTTAGTGGTCGATTTTAGAGGAAACGATTATGGTTATAAAGACACAGCTAATTGAACATATTAACATTTCTATTTGTGTTTAAAATGTCAAAAAATACATTCTTGAAAGGATAGACAAATAGAACACTATAAGTGTGTTCGCGTACTTTTCAATATTGATAGGTCACTATAGGTCAGTTCGCGTATTGTTTCAGTAATATTTGCAGAAGAATGAATGCGACCTGTACCTTGATTACAAGAAAACATGGACAAACAGACAAACGCACATAGTTAAATCGAATCAGGAAGTAGTTCAAGCCAATCGGTATGCTTAATGGTATTTTTTTAGCTTTGCAAATAAAAGCACTAAGTTATAATACTCTGTTCCACGGTTGTGGTGTGGGGCTTAAATATTTTAATATGTATACTTAAAATTGCTTTGTCATGGATATTATTTAAGAATCCCTTACTTAACTAAATTGTGTTGTGGAAAAAATTTTGGTTTTAAGGTGGGTATTAACTTCGTACACCAGGGAAATTTTTCACAAAACGTTGTTTCACTATTTGTTGAACCTCAATGAAGTCTACTCTCATTTTTGATCTCATATGAAAACACCGTCAAACATATGATCCACCACCAAAATTTACTTTGCTAAACTGTATTGTTTGTGTAGTTATATTATAAACAAGTAAAAACGTGCTAAGTTCGGCCGGGCCGAATCTTATATACCCTCCACCATGGATCGCATTTGTCGAGTTCTTTCCTGGCATCTCTTCTTAGGAAAAAAAGGATATAAGAAAAGAGTTGCTCTGCTATTAAAACGATATCAAGATATGGTCCGGTTCGGACCACAATTAAATTATATGTATGTTGGAGACCTGTGTAAAATTTCAGCCAATTCGTATAAGAATTGCGTCCATTGGGGCTCACGAAGTAAAATAGAGAGAACGATTTATATGGGATCTGTATCGGGCTATAGAACGATTCAGATCATTATAAACACGTTTGTTGATGGTCATGAGAGGATCCGTCGTACAAAATTTCTGGCATATCGGATAATAATTGCGACCTCTAGGGGTCAAGAAGTCAAGATCCCAGATCGGTTTATATGGCAGCTATATCAGGTTATGAACCGATTTGAACCTTATTTGACACAGTTGTTGAAAGTAAAAATAAAATACGTCATGCAAAATTTCAGCCAAATCGGATAGGAATTGCGCCATCTAAAAGCTCAAGAAGTCAAATCCCCAGATCAGTTTATATGACAGCTATATCAGGTTATGGACCGATTTCAACTATACTTGGCGCAGTTGTTGGATATCATAACAAAACACGTCATGCAAAAATTCATTCCAATCGGCTAGCGATTATTCAAGCGGCTAGCTTTACTCCTTCGGAAGTTAGCGTGCTTTCGACAGACAGACGGACGGACGGACGGACGGACGGACGGACAGACGGACGGACATGGCTAGATCGACATAAAATTTCACGACGATCAAGAATATATATACTTTATGGGGTCTCAGACGAATATTTCGAGTAGTTACAAACAGAATGACGAAATTAGTATACCCCCCATCTTATGGTGGAGGGTATAAAAATAAAAATGTAAGAGCTATATTTGCCAACAACAACTGTTTATTGAAACGACAATGATCGAAAAAGCGACTAAAACTCTTTTGTTATCATGTTGTCCCAAGTTGAAAAGCGCTTCGTCCACGCTTTTAGAGAAAGCTAGTTTTTCACTCAATGAAGAACTTAGTACCACAAATGAAAATGTTTTCACAGATTTTTTTCACTATTTTTTTTATATGGAGTTTCACTGTGAAAACTGAAGTTAATACGCACCTTTAGAAAAAAATTCCTACTAAAACATACCCAAATGTCGAAGCGATTTCAATTTTTTCAATTGCAAATCACTTTTTAGTAGTCTTTTCATTTTTCACTGCAATTTTTGCTTGTATTTTCACAGTTTCTTTTGGGAACTTCTCGATTTCAACCCCCTTTTTAAATATTTCTAATTTGACAAAGAAGTTTCATTGTCTTTTCTCAATATCCGAAATCCCATCAGTTTCTTTTCGTCTATAGGGGGCTATACCGAAATCTGCACCGATCTGGGTCAAATTAGGCTAGGATTTTGAGTGGCCTTATATACAGTTATGTGCAAAAAAATAGGGACAACAGATAGACGGACAAATAAAGGATTCCAAAGCGAGTAAAACGACAGCTAAATCGATTCTTTATAAAATTTTTTTAATGCACCGCCATTGCAAAAACGATTTTTGTTACGAAAATGTCAAACATGTACTGATATTTAACAAGAAAGCTCTATTGCTACAAGCAGTCCAATTTTTAGTTGTGCAAAATAATAGGAACACTTCGGGTTTTAAAACAAAAATCACAAAACTAGAAAAAAGGAAGGCAAGTTTTGAGTTACAAGTGCAGCCAAATTGTGTTCTAACAGCGTTGTTGTAACTTAACAATCTCTTGTGCTTAATAAAGGCTTGGACCATCCTGGGCATAGAGTCGGTTCAGTTCAGGCGAACCGAAACTGATATAATTAATTGCAAATGCAAATTTTGCCCATGAACACTCCATTGAGGAACAGGGGCAAACTTCTCACATATCAATAAGTGCAGTCTGATTCAAGTTTAAGCTCAATGATAAGGGACCTCCTTTTTATAGCCGAGTCCGAACGGCGTGCCGCAGTGCGACACCTCTTTTGATGAGAATTTTTTCATGGCTAAGTACCTCACAAATGTCGCCAGCATTAGGAGGGGATAACCACCGCTGAAAATTTTATGATGGTCACGCCAGGATTCGAACCCGGGCGTTCAGCGTCATAGGCGGACATGCTTACCTCTGCGCTACGGTGGCCTCCAATAATTAACTACGGAGCTAAAATGGTTAACCAAAATTCATGGGAATTGAAATGAAGTATTCCCCTTATATGAGTTTTAATGATATACCAAACATTTTCAATCGAATTTAGATTCGGAGACTTTGGGGGCCACCACAGAACAGACATTTTATTGCTTCTATACCTAGGTTGTCTATATTAAGAAGTGTGCTTAAGGCTCTTATCCGGTTGGAAAATTTATCCGACTTGCCTACAGTCTTCAGATAATCCAAGGACACAATTCTGTCAATTTTCAAAATAATTTGTAGATATAACGATATCCTATATACAATACAAGAGGTCCACTTTATTGTATAGAAACATTCCCCTAACCACGATAATTCTACCGAGATGTTTGATAGTTTAAACGGTGTACTTGGGGTTTGCAGAGGCTTGAGCCGGTCTCATTACATGATATTATCCCCTACTTAGGCTATTTAAAATAATTTTTATTTATCAACCAAAAAATATTGCGCCATCCTTTTTGTGGCGAGTTGAAAATATCATATTTGATATATCCAATATATCAACCTTTGTTGAGTAATCTATTTTGACAACATAGGCGTCATTTTTATTCATAAACTTTTAAGAAATTAGAGTTTTTCGAAGAATTTAAGTAACAACTTTTACATTTACCAAAGTTTTTTTTTTTGTTTAGACGATGTAAACAGTTTTTTGTTCTAAAAGTTCAACATTCCGCCTCATAATTTTCGGTTTCTTGACGCAAGTTTCTAATTTGAGGATCCATTTCACAGCATTTTTCACAAGAATTTGCGAAACCGTATGCAATTCTGCAACTTTATGGTTGTAATTTCTCAAGTTTAGTAACTTTTGAATATTTTTTCTTGTAACTACGTTACAGTACCTCGTTCTGCCTATATTTGCCTAGGGTCTTCTTTATGGTCTTCAGCCCATAAAAGCTGCAATTTTTGTCCGATTTCGCTGAAATTTGAAGCAATGAGTTGTACTAAGAACTTTGGCATCCGGTTTGAATATGGTGCATATCGGTCTATATTTACATATAGCTGCCATATAGACCGATCTGCCAATTTTGGGTCTAAAGCCCATAACAGGCGCATTTATTGTCTGATTTCACTGAAATTTGAAACAGTAACGTTTAGCCTTTGGATATTCTGTTTTAGTTTGGCTCAGATCGGTCAGGATTTGGGTATAGCTGTCATCTAGACCGATCTCCCGATTTACTGCTGATTTAAGGTCTTGGGCCCATAAAAGGCGCAATTATTGTCCGATTTCGCTGAAATTTGAAACAGTGAGTTGTGTTAAGTCAGTTGATATCCTTGTTTAATTTGGCTTAGATCGGTCCAGATTTGGATATAGCTGCCATATAGACCGATCTTCCGATTTAAGGTCTTGGGCCCATAAAAAGCGCATTTATTGTTCGATTTTACTGAAAATCTGGACAGTGAGTAGTCTTAGGCCATTTAGTATCTGTTTTTAATTTGGCTCAGATCGGTCTAGATTTGGATATAGCTGCCTTATAGACCGATCTCTCGATTTAAGATCCTGGACCCATAATAGGCGCATTCATAGTCCGATTTCGCTGAAATTTGAAACAACAAGTTGTGTTAGGTATCATGACATCATTGTGCAAGTTGGCATAGATCGGTCTGGATTTGGATATAGCTGCCAAATGATCGATGTTGTTGTTGTAGTAGCCACATTTGCATGTGGAGATGGGTGGCGATCCTCGTCAAGCTCTTTCAAGATGAGCAAGCTCGTTCCGGTCCAAAGGACCAATCGCCGCGGGAACACAAATAGATCGATCTCTCAGTTTGAGGTCTTGGCCCCATAAAAGGCGCATTTATTGTTCGATTTCGCTGAAATTTAGTTTAATTTAATTAATTTAAATTTAATTTTAGCCTTTTGTCATCCTTTTATCGGTCCATATTTGGATTTTGCTTCCAAAAAGACCCATTTTGTTCTAAAAATGTCCGTGTCAAATTTGGTCCAAATCGGACCATATTTCGAAATAGCTGCGATGAGTGCATGAATTATGAATTTTTCACCGGACTATTACGAAAGGTGGTTTAGTTATATACTCAAGGTGGTGGGTATCCAAAGTTCGGCCCGGCCGAACTTAATGCGTTTTCTCATTGTTTTGTGTTCTTTCTCATTGCCTAATCTTTCTTCGGACACAATGGACCTAAGTTCCCAGAGTAAAGCAGATAGCCATTGAGCTTGTTCTACAGGTGTCATTGTATAACATAAGATTAATAACCATAACAGCAGTGAACACAAACATCAATTTATAAAATGTTTATTTTGAAGTTTACATTTTTGTAAGGCGAATTCAAAAACTAATTGACATAAAATTTTATCAGCTGGGTTGATGAGACCATCTGATAAATACGCCTTGGATGATTCTAAATGTTTATTTCGATATCGACTTTCGCCTAATCGATTAGTTGACTTTGTGTAAAAAAATCGAGGTTCACTATCACTGATTAAATAGTGGAATAATCGATTTATACGTCGATTTGGTCTCATAACAATGTACCCCAATTTTTTGCCAAAATTATATCGCTAATGGGAGCTTTAACAGTTTTTGGACAAACTCAATGGCAAAACAGAATGAAGACCGAAACAGAATGAGCGCAATGAGTATTATTTTGAGTGTCGCGTTGCAAAAATGCAACGCTGCAAAAAAATTTCAAAAAATGTACTCACAAAAGTTGAAAATTTTTTTACATTGACGACTACAAACACTACTTCACGTGTGCCAGCAATAAATGATGACCATTTTCAAGCGCCAAATTTTAAAAAATTTTAACTTTACCCCGTGACTGTGGTCTAGGCGTAAATCCGTGTAGACAGAAGTAGTTCTTTTCAGCTGGAGATACAAATTGTCCGCGTGTCAAGGCAAAGCGTGCCTCCTAGAAGCTTTTCTGCGAACAGATCGATAACGTTAATGATGCCTTCAAAATGAAAAAGTTTATTTCAAAAACCTATGTCTTTCTGAAACGTTGGTAGACGACATGGAAGTGAGAGCAGAGACAACGGAGTATATTTTGAGGCTTTTGGTGAAAACCCATTTTCCACAGTATACTGACATGTAATTGTACTCACATGTAATTGAAAATGTCTGTTAAAATTTGTGAATTTACATATGATTCATAATTTTTGCTATCACACCTGCATTTTATGTCCGTATGACATAACCTAAAAATTTGATCAAAAGCTGATTTTTTTATGCGTAAAAATTGTTAAAGTTGTGGAAAAGCTGGTTAATTTATAAAATTGCGAAAACAATTTAATTTTGAGTTACTTTCATTCGACTGATATCAAAAACCGCTGATTTCTTTATATTTTTGTCAGAAAGAATAGGGGGCGCTCTAATCGAAAGAAATTACATGGGCTATTTTGAAAAGTGATTCTCGTATATTAGTTTTGTTTGTATCACACGGCATGAACAACTCTGCATGTGCTAAATTTGACATGTAAGACAAATACATGCCGTCTAAATGAGCCTTTAGCTTAACCTTATTTAGTGAACCCTGGCATTGAGGATGTCAACTTGTTCTCTTTGTAAATTAATTCTTTGTTTAGATTTTCTCCTATTTTTGTCATTTTCATTCGGCACATATGACATCCTTAATGATGTTAATGGGGCCTATCCACTTTATGTTTTCGAAAATGACCTAACCTTCTCATGGTGAATCCTGCCCCTGTCCTATGGTGATGGGTTTAAAAACAACAAGTGTGAAGGGTTCAGATGTTTTCCAAAGCAAAGCGAGTTAATGCAGATACTGCATGACAGTAAATCGAAACAATTGGAAAGTTTAAACTCAAGCAAGTTAAAGCCCCAATTAGACGAGCCGACAAGTCATACGACATGTCACTTTCTGTAATAATAAGACTTGTCTTATGTAAGTCAAATACGAATAGAGCGCTCTCTAATCGCCATGTATTGTCGTATGTATTGCACTTTTTTTTATAGACATGTGTCTACATGTATGTTCGATGAAATAGAAGCTCGATTTAATCGAAAAAGTTGCATATTTATTCCAAAATCCATTTGTCATATAAAATTTTTCTTACGTATCACACGATGTGTACAATTTTCAGCGTGGCTATTTTTGAAATTACATATGACTTGTCGGCTCGTCAATGGAGGCTTTAGTTAAAAGTTTTTAAAATACCTACTCTAAACAAAAAAACTTTTACACTCGTATTCACAAAGCTTAAAACAGCTTTATAATGGGTTTATTTGACAGTTCTATAAAGGAAATCTGTCAAATAAGCAGAGTTTAACACTATTTTAAGTTTTGTGAATATGGGCATTAGTTGTGAACTTCCCTTCATAATTTGTTGAAATTGACAGGGTTGCATTTTTAAAGCAAAATTTTGATCTTTGCCATTGTTGCATTCGGGAATGCATTGAAATCATTGCTTCAACAAACTTCACTTGTTTCCGGTATTTTTAGTGCGGTTTAAAATTTGGGTACCTTTTAATCCGGTATATGAGTTTCGGTACTTGGTACTTTGAATCATTTGGTTTCAAATATTATGGGTCGTTTTACATAATGGCTGTGTATTATTTAAGTATGTACTATATGGTGCATTGCAATGAAATATGTATGAAAATGACATCAATCCAGATTGGCAACTAATGCTAAAGCAGAGTATTTTATTCAGCTTTCGGATTCATTGTGAAAAAACAAAATTTTTTGTTTAACATAATTACTTAAGATGCCTTTAGACGAGCAGACATGTCATAGGTTATTTCAAAAATAGCTACTCTGAATGTTGTACACATGATATAATCACCAGGTAGCGTACCGTAAACAGCTGAGTACAATTTTTTCTCGCGAAGTACACAATCTATCAACGAGTGTGTGTGTGTGTATTATAGTTAAGAACCATAGCACAAACAAACAATGAAAAATGGAGCGAACTAGTAACATGCTCAAAATCAGGGTTGCACTAATCACTGATTTTGACAGATAGTGTACTCAAAATTTTGTTGTTGGGCAACTGCCACTACCTGTAAATAAATATGTCTTGGTTGTACATATCATAAGCAATCAGCCGACATACAATTTGTGAGTTTTGACAATACTCGGCATTGAGGATGTCAACTTTTTCTCTTTGTACATTCATTCTTTGTTTAGATTTTCTCCTATTTGTCTCATTTTTATCCTGCACCTTCCTTAATGATCTTCATAGGGCCTATCCACTTTATGTTTTCGAAAGTGGCCTAACCTTCTTTTAGTGAATTCAGGTGTGATATGTACGAAAAGTGTAATATGACAAATGGATTTTGGAATAAATATCCAACATTTTTGAGTGTCGCGTTGCAAAAATGCAACACTGTAAACAAATGCCAAAAAATCAACACGCAAAACTTGTTATCTTTGACGACTAAAAACAATATCTACATGTGGCAAAAAAAAATATAACTTTACCGGTTTTTTTTTTTTTTTTTTTTGGGGGATTTGTGTGCAGAGTTGCACTTGCCTGCAATGATGCTAGATATGACAAGACGAGTTATTGGTGCCTTTAAATAACCAATGGCCATCATGTTCTGGCGGCGATCGGTCCTTGGGAACGGAACGAGCTTGCTTACCTAAAGGAGCTTGACGAGAATCGCCTCCAACCTCCACATACAAATGTGGCTAAGTCATTTTAATTTTATATAAATGTTTCTCGGGGTTTATAATTGCGATTTCATTAAAGTTCTAAAGCCCCGTTTACATTGGCTGCTAAATCCGGATTTAAGGCTCACGTCAGCTGATTTTCTAAAGGGAAAACAGGTGATCGAGCCATTAAATCCGGATTTAGTGGCGAATGTAAACGGGGTTTAAGCAATTTTTGAAATCCAGAATGTTTAATCATTGAATAAATATGTTGCGTTCTGCCTCTTTTAGTTTTGTCATTCAGATTGAATGATGACACCATAAGTTTTGATAAGCGGCGATAAGATTGGCCACTTAGCTAATCGGGGATAGCATTTTTCGCCATACAAACTAAGCGGGGAAAATCCGCTTAATGGCTAAATAAAACAAAGCTACTATTACTCATGGCCGGTTACAAAGCACTAAATGATTCAACAAAAAAATTTCGACGAAATTCTGTCATTCGCCAATCTTGTTTTCAGATTATTTGCATTGGAAGAAATATATATAAAACAATTTTATACTATATTTCATACCGATTATTTATAAAATGTGAAGATCGAATAAAAACAACATACATAATTATTAAGTATGAACGACCCATTAAGTTTAAAGCAAATTAATCAAAGTACCAAGTACTCAACTGTGGTGGAGTGAGTAACTAGACAAAGAAAAAAACAAATCAATGGCAATTTGTAATGTAATAAACATAAGAAAACTCGTGCGCTAGCCCAAGGAAAATTAAAATAGCATTGCAGCTTATATTAAGTGAGAGGTGAACATCTCTCTAAATGCCACATCAAATTTGCTATGCAATGAAGGAAAGTGTATTGCATAAGGGCGATCTGCATCGATCGTAACAAAAGGTGGTCAGAAAAGGCAAAGCCTCAGCACAATATTTTGTTTAATTATGAAATACCACATTATTCATGCAGCGTAACGCCTTAAAAATATGTATTTTGATATTATAATGTTAATTTTAATTAAGTGTCAAAATTAAACAAAGTGTGATAATTTAATAAAGTGTTATGCAAATGTATCATGTTTTTCTTAATCGATTTTTTTATTATCAAGGTATCTTAGAAGGATTCAGTGAGCTTTATTGGGCATTACCGAAAATACAATTGAGATGTTCGGATAATATAAACACTTCTACCATTTAAGGTCTTGAGTTCATAAAAGGCACATCTCTTATCTTACTACTCTGAAATTTGTACATAGTCTTGTATGAGACTACACATTGGATGGGGTCATATATGGATATATGCAGCTACCAAATAGACTGATCTTCAGATGTAAGGCCGCGAGTCTACACAAGTATATATATTATTGGTATCTCTGAAGTTTGAAATAAAATGTAGTGGATCATTCGATGCGCATTTCAAGTACAATCCAAAATTGTTTAAATATTTCCTTATATGTAAAATAGTTGCTCGTATTGTATAGGATAACAAACATGATATATCCAAAATTTGGCTCAGCTATACTTTATTCGTTTGTATGCTCAATTATGTCATTTCGTTCGCATCACATATCTATTTCTTTCACTACAAAGTGTAATATTATTATTCCGCGTTAAACTTTATGACGATATAGCCATGTTTCTCCATTCTTCTGTCTGTTGAAATCACGGCACAGCTTAACGATATTGAGCTGAAACTTCGCAGACAATCTTTTTATACCCATCACCAAATATCAATATCCGACCCTATAAAATATATATATTCTTGATCGTCGTAAAAGTATAAGACGACCCAGCCATGTCCGTCCATCTGTCTGTTGAAATCAGGCTACAGTCTTTAAAAATAAAGATATTTAGCTGTAACTTTGCACATATTCTTTTTTTATCCATAGACAAGTGAAGTGGGCTATATCGGACTATATCTTGGTGTAGACCCCATATAAAACGATCTGCCGATTTAAGGTCTTAGGCCCATAAAAGCCGCATTTATTACCCGATTTTGCAGAAATTTGAGACAGAGTTGTGTTCGGTCACTAGACATCCTTGTTTAATTTGGACAAGATCGGTTTAGATTTCGATATAGCTGCCATATAGACCGATTTCTCGACTTAAGGTCTTGGGCCCATAAAAGGCTCGTTTATTGTCCGATTTCGCTGAAATTTGGGACAGCAAGTTGTATTAAGCTCTTCGACATCTTTTTTAAATTTGGACCAGATTGGTTCAGATTTGGATATAGCTGTTTTATAGACTAATCTCTCGATTTAACGTCTTATATTCATAAAAGTCGCATTTATTGTTCGATTTCGCTGAAATTTAGGGCAGTGAGTTGTGTTAGGTCACTCAATATCTTTCTTCAATTTGGCCAATACCAGTCCAGATTTGTATATAGCTGCTATATAGACCGATCTCTTGATTTGAGGTCTTGTGCACATGAAAGGCGAATTTATAATCTGATTTCGCTGAAATTTGGGACAATGAATTGTGTTAAGCACTTCAAAATCTGTTTCCAATTTGGCTTAGACCGCTCTAGATTTGAATAAAGCTGCCATAAAAACCGATCTCTCTATTTTAGGTTTTGGGCACATAAAAGGCGCATTTATTGTCCGATTTCGTTGAAATTTGGGACAGTGAGTTGTGTTGGGTCCCTCAATATCTTTTCAATTTCAATTTTGCCCAGATCGGTTCAGATTAGGATATAGCTGCCATATGACCGATCTCTCGATCTAAGGTCTTGGGCTCTAATTTGACGAAGTGATTTACGTTTGGCTTTTCGACATCCAGGGGTTATATGGTTCAGATCGGCATATATCTGGTTATAGCTGCCAACAAAATCAATATTTTGTTATTCAAAATTGAACATTGACTTTTATTTATTACACCAATCAATTTCCGTGCCGGGTTTGGTCCAAATCGTACATAGCTGCTATGGTTGCACAAAATATGCATCTTTTATCGGATTATGACGAAAGGTGGTTTACATATATACCCGAGGTGGCTGGTATCCAAAGTTCAGCCCGGCCGAACTTAATGCCTTTTTACTTGTTTTATTTATGCAGGCTATAAAAATTGAAAAAATTAGTCGAAACGATCCATGCCAAATATGTAAACATCGGTATATTTAAGATATAGCTGTCTGTATCGGGTCGCATTCGGGTATAAAAAGGAGGCTCTTTATCATTGAGCTTAAACTTGAATCGGACAGCACCCATTGATATGTGAGAAGTGTGCCCCTGTTCCTTAATGGAATGTTCATGGGCAAAATTGCAATTGAGTTGGCCTTTCTATATTCCTACCGAGTATGGCTAAGATGCAAATGCAAATTGCAAATTTGCCCATGAACATTCCTGCTGCAAAAAAATTTCAAAAAATGTACTCACAAAAGTTGAAAATTTTTTAACATTGACGACTACAAACACTACTTCACGTGTGCCAGCAATAAATGATGACCATTTTCAAGCGCCAAATTTTAAAAAATTTTAACTTTACCCCGTGACTGTGGTCTAGGCGTAAATCCGTGTAGACAGAAGTAGTTCTTTTCAGCTGGAGATACAAATTGTCCGCGTGTCAAGGCAAAGCGTGCCTCCTAGAAGCTTTTCTGCGAACAGATCGATAACGTTAATGATGCCTTCAAAATGAAAAAGTTTATTTCAAAAACCTATGTCTTTCTGAAACGTTGGTAGACGACATGGAAGTGAGAGCAGAGACAACGGAGTATATTTTGAGGCTTTTGGTGAAAACCCATTTTCCACAGTATACTGACATGTAATTGTACTCACATGTAATTGAAAATGTCTGTTAAAATTTGTGAATTTACATACAGGGTGGCTGATGAATATTGCTACAATGATGAATATTGCTACATTTTTTTTTCGGTGTATGGAATACATTTTTCTTTTATTCATGTTAAATTAAATTATTAAATTAATTATTAAATTATTATTAATTAAATTAATTAATTAATTAATTAAATTAATTATTAAATTATTATTATTAAATAGAAAAAAAGTTATTACATTTTTTTTTGGTAGCGGCTTTCATCAGCCACCCTGTATGATTCATAATTTTTGCTATCACACCTGCATTTTATGTCCGTATGACATAACCTAAAAATTTGATCAAAAGCTGATTTTTTTATGCGTAAAAATTGTTAAAGTTGTGGAAAAGCTGGTTAATTTATAAAATTGCGAAAACAATTTAATTTTGAGTTACTTTCATTCGACTGATATCAAAAACCGCTGATTTCTTTATATTTTTGTCAGAAGGAATAGGGGGCGCTCTAATCGAAAGAAATTACATGGGCTATTTTGAAAAGTGATTCTCGTATATTAGTTTTGTTTGTATCACACGGCATGTACAACTCTGCATGTGCTAAATTTGACATGTAAGACAAATACATGCCGTCTAAATGAGCCTTTAGCTTAACCTTATTTAGTGAACCCTGGCATTGAGGATGTCAACTTGTTCTCTTTGTAAATTAATTCTTTGTTTAGATTTTCTCCTATTTTTGTCATTTTCATTCGGCACATATGACATCCTTAATGATGTTAATGGGGCCTATCCACTTTATGTTTTCGAAAATGACCTAACCTTCTCATGGTGAATCCTGCCCCTGTCCTATGGTGATGGGCAGGATTCACTGAATAAGGTTAAGCCAAGCGATCAGCCGATATACTTTTTTTTTAATATTTGGCAGTACTTGGCATTGAGGATGTCAACTTGTTCTCTTTTTACATTCATTCTTCGTTTACGTTTTCTCCTATATGATGACATTTTCAATCGTCAGATTTGACATCCTTAATGATGTTTATGGGGCCTATCCACTTTGTGTTTTGCATGTGACCTAACCTTCTATTAGTGAATCCTGGGTGATGGGTTTAAAAACAACAAGTGTGAAGGGTTCAGATGTTTTCCAAAGCAAAGCGAGTTAATGCAGATACTGCATGACAGTAAATCGAAACAATTGGAAAGTTTAAACTCAAGCAAGTTAAAGCCCCAATTAGACGAGCCGACAAGTCATACGACATGTCACTTTCTGTAATAATAAGACTTGTCTTATGTAAGTCAAATACGAATAGAGCGCTCTCTAATCGCCATGTATTGTCGTATGTATTGCACTTTTTTTATAGACATGTGTCTACATGTATGTTCGATGAAATAGAAGCTCGATTTAATCGAAAAAGTTGCATATTTATTCCAAAATCCATTTGTCATATAAAATTTTTCTTACGTATCACACGATGTGTACAATTTTCAGCGTGGCTATTTTTGAAATTACATATGACTTGTCGGCTCGTCAATGGAGGCTTTAGTTAAAAGTTTTTAAAATACCTACTCTAAACAAAAAAACTTTTACACTCGTATTCACAAAACTTAAAACAGCTTTATAATGGGTTTATTTGACAGTTCTATAAAGGAAATCTGTCAAATAAGCAGAGTTTAACACTATTTTAAGTTTTGTGAATATGGGCATTAGTTGTGAACTTCCCTTCATAATTTGTTGAAATTGACAGGGTTGCATTTTTAAAGCAAAATTTTGATCTTTGCCATTGTTGCATTCGGGAATGCATTGAAATCATTGCTTCAACAAACTTCACTTGTTTCCGGTATTTTTAGTGCGGTTTAAAATTTGGGTACCTTTTAATCCGGTATATGAGTTTCGGTACTTGGTACTTTGAATCATTTGGTTTCAAATATTATGGGTCGTTTTACATAATGGCTGTGTATTATTTAAGTATGTACTATATGGTGCATTGCAATGAAATATGTATGAAAATGACATCAATCCAGATTGGCAACTAATGCTAAAGCAGAGTATTTTATTCAGCTTTCGGATTCATTGTGAAAAAACAAAATTTTTTGTTTAACATAATTACTTAAGATGCCTTTAGACGAGCAGACATGTCATAGGTTATTTCAAAAATAGCTACTCTGAATGTTGTACACATGATATAATCACCAGGTAGCGTACCGTAAACAGCTGAGTACAATTTTTTCTCGCGAAGTACACAATCTATCAACGAGTGTGTGTGTGTGTATTATAGTTAAGAACCATAGCACAAACAAACAATGAAAAATGGAGCGAACTAGTAACATGCTCAAAATCAGGGTTGCACTAATCACTGATTTTGACAGATAGTGTACTCAAAATTTTGTTGTTGGGCAACTGCCACTACCTGTAAATAAATATGTCTTGGTTGTACATATCATAAGCAATCAGCCGACATACAATTTGTGAGTTTTGACAATACTCGGCATTGAGGATGTCAACTTTTTCTCTTTGTACATTCATTCTTTGTTTAGATTTTCTCCTATTTGTCTCATTTTTATCCTGCACCTTCCTTAATGATCTTCATAGGGCCTATCCACTTTATGTTTTCGAAAGTGGCCTAACCTTCTTTTAGTGAATTCAGGTGTGATATGTACGAAAAGTGTAATATGACAAATGGATTTTGGAATAAATATCCAACATTTTTGAGTGTCGCGTTGCAAAAATGCAACACTGTAAACAAATGCCAAAAAATCAACACGCAAAACTTGTTATCTTTGACGACTAAAAACAATATCTACATGTGGCAAAAAAAAATATAACTTTACCGGTTTTTTTTTTTTTTTTTTGGGGGATTTGTGTGCAGAGTTGCACTTGCCTGCAATGATGCTAGATATGACAAGACGAGTTATTGGTGCCTTTAAATAACCAATGGCCATCATGTTCTGGCGGCGATCGGTCCTTGGGAACGGAACGAGCTTGCTTACCTAAAGGAGCTTGACGAGAATCGCCTCCAACCTCCACATACAAATGTGGCTAAGTCATTTTAATTTTATATAAATGTTTCTCGGGGTTTATAATTGCGATTTCATTAAAGTTCTAAAGCCCCGTTTACATTGGCTGCTAAATCCGGATTTAAGGCTCACGTCAGCTGATTTTCTAAAGGGAAAACAGGTGATCGAGCCATTAAATCCGGATTTAGTGGCGAATGTAAACGGGGTTTAAGCAATTTTTGAAATCCAGAATGTTTAATCATTGAATAAATATGTTGCGTTCTGCCTCTTTTAGTTTTGTCATTCAGATTGAATGATGACACCATAAGTTTTGATAAGCGGCGATAAGATTGGCCACTTAGCTAATCGGGGATAGCATTTTTCGCCATACAAACTAAGCGGGGAAAATCCGCTTAATGGCTAAATAAAACAAAGCTACTATTACTCATGGCCGGTTACAAAGCACTAAATGATTCAACAAAAAAATTTCGACGAAATTCTGTCATTCGCCAATCTTGTTTTCAGATTATTTGCATTGGAAGAAATATATATAAAACAATTTTATACTATATTTCATACCGATTATTTATAAAATGTGAAGATCGAATAAAAACAACATACATAATTATTAAGTATGAACGACCCATTAAGTTTAAAGCAAATTAATCAAAGTACCAAGTACTCAACTGTGGTGGAGTGAGTAACTAGACAAAGAAAAAAACAAATCAATGGCAATTTGTAATGTAATAAACATAAGAAAACTCGTGCGCTAGCCCAAGGAAAATTAAAATAGCATTGCAGCTTATATTAAGTGAGAGGTGAACATCTCTCTAAATGCCACATCAAATTTGCTATGCAATGAAGGAAAGTGTATTGCATAAGGGCGATCTGCATCGATCGTAACAAAAGGTGGTCAGAAAAGGCAAAGCCTCAGCACAATATTTTGTTTAATTATGAAATACCACATTATTCATGCAGCGTAACGCCTTAAAAATATGTATTTTGATATTATAATGTTAATTTTAATTAAGTGTCAAAATTAAACAAAGTGTGATAATTTAATAAAGTGTTATGCAAATGTATCATGTTTTTCTTAATCGATTTTTTTATTATCAAGGTATCTTAGAAGGATTCAGTGAGCTTTATTGGGCATTACCGAAAATACAATTGAGATGTTCGGATAATATAAACACTTCTACCATTTAAGGTCTTGAGTTCATAAAAGGCACATCTCTTATCTTACTACTCTGAAATTTGTACATAGTCTTGTATGAGACTACACATTGGATGGGGTCATATATGGATATATGCAGCTACCAAATAGACTGATCTTCAGATGTAAGGCCGCGAGTCTACACAAGTATATATATTATTGGTATCTCTGAAGTTTGAAATAAAATGTAGTGGATCATTCGATGCGCATTTCAAGTACAATCCAAAATTGTTTAAATATTTCCTTATATGTAAAATAGTTGCTCGTATTGTATAGGATAACAAACATGATATATCCAAAATTTGGCTCAGCTATACTTTATTCGTTTGTATGCTCAATTATGTCATTTCGTTCGCATCACATATCTATTTCTTTCACTACAAAGTGTAATATTATTATTCCGCGTTAAACTTTATGACGATATAGCCATGTTTCTCCATTCTTCTGTCTGTTGAAATCACGGCACAGCTTAACGATATTGAGCTGAAACTTCGCAGACAATCTTTTTATACCCATCACCAAATATCAATATCCGACCCTATAAAATATATATATTCTTGATCGTCGTAAAAGTATAAGACGACCCAGCCATGTCCGTCCATCTGTCTGTTGAAATCAGGCTACAGTCTTTAAAAATAAAGATATTTAGCTGTAACTTTGCACATATTCTTTTTTTATCCATAGACAAGTGAAGTGGGCTATATCGGACTATATCTTGGTGTAGACCCCATATAAAACGATCTGCCGATTTAAGGTCTTAGGCCCATAAAAGCCGCATTTATTACCCGATTTTGCAGAAATTTGAGACAGAGTTGTGTTCGGTCACTAGACATCCTTGTTTAATTTGGACAAGATCGGTTTAGATTTCGATATAGCTGCCATATAGACCGATTTCTCGACTTAAGGTCTTGGGCCCATAAAAGGCTCGTTTATTGTCCGATTTCGCTGAAATTTGGGACAGCAAGTTGTATTAAGCTCTTCGACATCTTTTTTAAATTTGGACCAGATTGGTTCAGATTTGGATATAGCTGTTTTATAGACTAATCTCTCGATTTAACGTCTTATATTCATAAAAGTCGCATTTATTGTTCGATTTCGCTGAAATTTAGGGCAGTGAGTTGTGTTAGGTCACTCAATATCTTTCTTCAATTTGGCCAATACCAGTCCAGATTTGTATATAGCTGCTATATAGACCGATCTCTTGATTTGAGGTCTTGTGCACATGAAAGGCGAATTTATAATCTGATTTCGCTGAAATTTGGGACAATGAATTGTGTTAAGCACTTCAAAATCTGTTTCCAATTTGGCTTAGACCGCTCTAGATTTGAATAAAGCTGCCATAAAAACCGATCTCTCTATTTTAGGTTTTGGGCACATAAAAGGCGCATTTATTGTCCGATTTCGTTGAAATTTGGGACAGTGAGTTGTGTTGGGTCCCTCAATATCTTTTCAATTTCAATTTTGCCCAGATCGGTTCAGATTAGGATATAGCTGCCATATGACCGATCTCTCGATCTAAGGTCTTGGGCTCTAATTTGACGAAGTGATTTACGTTTGGCTTTTCGACATCCAGGGGTTATATGGTTCAGATCGGCAAATATCTGGTTATAGCTGCCAACAAAATCAATATTTTGTTATTCAAAATTGAACATTGACTTTTATTTATTACACCAATCAATTTCCGTGCCGGGTTTGGTCCAAATCGTACATAGCTGCTATGGTTGCACAAAATATGCATCTTTTATCGGATTATGACGAAAGGTGGTTTACATATATACCCGAGGTGGCTGGTATCCAAAGTTCAGCCCGGCCGAACTTAATGCCTTTTTACTTGTTTTATTTATGCAGGCTATAAAAATTGAAAAAATTAGTCGAAACGATCCATGCCAAATATGTAAACATCGGTATATTTAAGATATAGCTGTCTGTATCGGGTCGCATTCGGGTATAAAAAGGAGGCTCTTTATCATTGAGCTTAAACTTGAATCGGACAGCACCCATTGATATGTGAGAAGTGTGCCCCTGTTCCTTAATGGAATGTTCATGGGCAAAATTGCAATTGAGTTGGCCTTTCTATATTCCTACCGAGTATGGCTAAGATGCAAATGCAAATTGCAAATTTGCCCATGAACATTCCTGCTGCAAAAAAATTTCAAAAAATGTACTCACAAAAGTTGAAAATTTTTTAACATTGACGACTACAAACACTACTTCACGTGTGCCAGCAATAAATGATGACCATTTTCAAGCGCCAAATTTTAAAAAATTTTAACTTTACCCCGTGACTGTGGTCTAGGCGTAAATCCGTGTAGACAGAAGTAGTTCTTTTCAGCTGGAGATACAAATTGTCCGCGTGTCAAGGCAAAGCGTGCCTCCTAGAAGCTTTTCTGCGAACAGATCGATAACGTTAATGATGCCTTCAAAATGAAAAAGTTTATTTCAAAAACCTATGTCTTTCTGAAACGTTGGTAGACGACATGGAAGTGAGAGCAGAGACAACGGAGTATATTTTGAGGCTTTTGGTGAAAACCCATTTTCCACAGTATACTGACATGTAATTGTACTCACATGTAATTGAAAATGTCTGTTAAAATTTGTGAATTTACATACAGGGTGGCTGATGAATATTGCTACAATGATGAATATTGCTACATTTTTTTTTCGGTGTATGGAATACATTTTTCTTTTATTCATGTTAAATTAAATTATTAAATTAATTATTAAATTATTATTAATTAAATTAATTAATTAATTAATTAAATTAATTATTAAATTATTATTATTAAATAGAAAAAAAGTTATTACATTTTTTTTTGGTAGCGGCTTTCATCAGCCACCCTGTATGATTCATAATTTTTGCTATCACACCTGCATTTTATGTCCGTATGACATAACCTAAAAATTTGATCAAAAGCTGATTTTTTTATGCGTAAAAATTGTTAAAGTTGTGGAAAAGCTGGTTAATTTATAAAATTGCGAAAACAATTTAATTTTGAGTTACTTTCATTCGACTGATATCAAAAACCGCTGATTTCTTTATATTTTTGTCAGAAGGAATAGGGGGCGCTCTAATCGAAAGAAATTACATGGGCTATTTTGAAAAGTGATTCTCGTATATTAGTTTTGTTTGTATCACACGGCATGTACAACTCTGCATGTGCTAAATTTGACATGTAAGACAAATACATGCCGTCTAAATGAGCCTTTAGCTTAACCTTATTTAGTGAACCCTGGCATTGAGGATGTCAACTTGTTCTCTTTGTAAATTAATTCTTTGTTTAGATTTTCTCCTATTTTTGTCATTTTCATTCGGCACATATGACATCCTTAATGATGTTAATGGGGCCTATCCACTTTATGTTTTCGAAAATGACCTAACCTTCTCATGGTGAATCCTGCCCCTGTCCTATGGTGATGGGCAGGATTCACTGAATAAGGTTAAGCCAAGCGATCAGCCGATATACTTTTTTTTTAATATTTGGCAGTACTTGGCATTGAGGATGTCAACTTGTTCTCTTTTTACATTCATTCTTCGTTTACGTTTTCTCCTATATGATGACATTTTCAATCGTCAGATTTGACATCCTTAATGATGTTTATGGGGCCTATCCACTTTGTGTTTTGCATGTGACCTAACCTTCTATTAGTGAATCCTGGGTGATGGGTTTAAAAACAACAAGTGTGAAGGGTTCAGATGTTTTCCAAAGCAAAGCGAGTTAATGCAGATACTGCATGACAGTAAATCGAAACAATTGGAAAGTTTAAACTCAAGCAAGTTAAAGCCCCAATTAGACGAGCCGACAAGTCATACGACATGTCACTTTCTGTAATAATAAGACTTGTCTTATGTAAGTCAAATACGAATAGAGCGCTCTCTAATCGCCATGTATTGTCGTATGTATTGCACTTTTTTTATAGACATGTGTCTACATGTATGTTCGATGAAATAGAAGCTCGATTTAATCGAAAAAGTTGCATATTTATTCCAAAATCCATTTGTCATATAAAATTTTTCTTACGTATCACACGATGTGTACAATTTTCAGCGTGGCTATTTTTGAAATTACATATGACTTGTCGGCTCGTCAATGGAGGCTTTAGTTAAAAGTTTTTAAAATACCTACTCTAAACAAAAAAACTTTTACACTCGTATTCACAAAACTTAAAACAGCTTTATAATGGGTTTATTTGACAGTTCTATAAAGGAAATCTGTCAAATAAGCAGAGTTTAACACTATTTTAAGTTTTGTGAATATGGGCATTAGTTGTGAACTTCCCTTCATAATTTGTTGAAATTGACAGGGTTGCATTTTTAAAGCAAAATTTTGATCTTTGCCATTGTTGCATTCGGGAATGCATTGAAATCATTGCTTCAACAAACTTCACTTGTTTCCGGTATTTTTAGTGCGGTTTAAAATTTGGGTACCTTTTAATCCGGTATATGAGTTTCGGTACTTGGTACTTTGAATCATTTGGTTTCAAATATTATGGGTCGTTTTACATAATGGCTGTGTATTATTTAAGTATGTACTATATGGTGCATTGCAATGAAATATGTATGAAAATGACATCAATCCAGATTGGCAACTAATGCTAAAGCAGAGTATTTTATTCAGCTTTCGGATTCATTGTGAAAAAACAAAATTTTTTGTTTAACATAATTACTTAAGATGCCTTTAGACGAGCAGACATGTCATAGGTTATTTCAAAAATAGCTACTCTGAATGTTGTACACATGATATAATCACCAGGTAGCGTACCGTAAACAGCTGAGTACAATTTTTTCTCGCGAAGTACACAATCTATCAACGAGTGTGTGTGTGTGTATTATAGTTAAGAACCATAGCACAAACAAACAATGAAAAATGGAGCGAACTAGTAACATGCTCAAAATCAGGGTTGCACTAATCACTGATTTTGACAGATAGTGTACTCAAAATTTTGTTGTTGGGCAACTGCCACTACCTGTAAATAAATATGTCTTGGTTGTACATATCATAAGCAATCAGCCGACATACAATTTGTGAGTTTTGACAATACTCGGCATTGAGGATGTCAACTTTTTCTCTTTGTACATTCATTCTTTGTTTAGATTTTCTCCTATTTGTCTCATTTTTATCCTGCACCTTCCTTAATGATCTTCATAGGGCCTATCCACTTTATGTTTTCGAAAGTGGCCTAACCTTCTTTTAGTGAATTCAGGTGTGATATGTACGAAAAGTGTAATATGACAAATGGATTTTGGAATAAATATCCAACATTTTTGAGTGTCGCGTTGCAAAAATGCAACACTGTAAACAAATGCCAAAAAATCAACACGCAAAACTTGTTATCTTTGACGACTAAAAACAATATCTACATGTGGCAAAAAAAAATATAACTTTACCGGTTTTTTTTTTTTTTTTTTTTGGGGATTTGTGTGCAGAGTTGCACTTGCCTGCAATGATGCTAGATATGACAAGACGAGTTATTGGTGCCTTTAAATAACCAATGGCCATCATGTTCTGGCGGCGATCGGTCCTTGGGAACGGAACGAGCTTGCTTACCTAAAGGAGCTTGACGAGAATCGCCACCAACCTCCACATACAAATGTGGCTAAGTCATTTTAATTTTATATAAATGTTTCTCGGGGTTTATAATTGCGATTTTATTAAAGTTCTAAAGCCCCGTTTACATTGGCTGCTAAATCCGGATTTAAGGCTCACGTCAGCTGATTTTCTAAAGGGAAAACAGGTGATCGAGCCATTAAATCCGGATTTAGTGGCGAATGTAAACGGGGTTTAAGCAATTTTTGAAATCCAGAATGTTTAATCATTGAATAAATATGTTGCGTTCTGCCTCTTTTAGTTTTGTCATTCAGATTGAATGATGACACCATAAGTTTTGATAAGCGGCGATAAGATTGGCCACTTAGCTAATCGGGGATAGCATTTTTCGCCATACAAACTAAGCGGGGAAAATCCGCTTAATGGCTAAATAAAACAAAGCTACTATTACTCATGGCCGGTTACAAAGCACTAAATGATTCAACAAAAAAATTTCGACGAAATTCTGTCATTCGCCAATCTTGTTTTCAGATTATTTGCATTGGAAGAAATATATATAAAACAATTTTATACTATATTTCATACCGATTATTTATAACATGTGAAGATCGAATAAAAACAACATACATAATTATTAAGTATGAACGACCCATTAAGTTTAAAGCAAATTAATCAAAGTACCAAGTACTCAACTGTGGTGGAGTGAGTAACTAGACAAAGAAAAAAACAAATCAATGGCAATTTGTAATGTAATAAACATAAGAAAACTCGTGCGCTAGCCCAAGGAAAATTAAAATAGCATTGCAGCTTATATTAAGTGAGAGGTGAACATCTCTCTAAATGCCACATCAAATTTGCTATGCAATGAAGGAAAGTGTATTGCATAAGGGCGATCTGCATCGATCGTAACAAAAGGTGGTCAGAAAAGGCAAAGCCTCAGCACAATATTTTGTTTAATTATGAAATACCACATTATTCATGCAGCGTAACGCCTTAAAAATATGTATTTTGATATTATAATGTTAATTTTAATTAAGTGTCAAAATTAAACAAAGTGTGATAATTTAATAAAGTGTTATGCAAATGTATCATGTTTTTCTTAATCGATTTTTTTATTATCAAGGTATCTTAGAAGGATTCAGTGAGCTTTATTGGGCATTACCGAAAATACAATTGAGATGTTCGGATAATATAAACACTTCTACCATTTAAGGTCTTGAGTTCATAAAAGGCACATCTCTTATCTTACTACTCTGAAATTTGTACATAGTCTTGTATGAGACTACACATTGGATGGGGTCATATATGGATATATGCAGCTACCAAATAGACTGATCTTCAGATGTAAGGCCGCGAGTCTACACAAGTATATATATTATTGGTATCTCTGAAGTTTGAAATAAAATGTAGTGGATCATTCGATGCGCATTTCAAGTAGTACAAAATTGTTTAAATATTTCCTTATATGTAAAATAGTTGCTCGTATTGTATAGGATAACAAACATGATATATCCAAAATTTGGCTCAGCTATACTTTATTCGTTTGTATGCTCAATTATGTCATTTCGTTCGCATCACATATCTATTTCTTTCACTACAAAGTGTAATATTATTATTCCGCGTTAAACTTTATGACGATATAGCCATGTTTCTCCATTCTTCTGTCTGTTGAAATCACGGCACAGCTTAACGATATTGAGCTGAAACTTCGCAGACAATCTTTTTATACCCATCACCAAATATCAATATCCGACCCTATAAAATATATATATTCTTGATCGTCGTAAAAGTATAAGACGACCCAGCCATGTCCGTCCATCTGTCTGTTGAAATCAGGCTACAGTCTTTAAAAATAAAGATATTTAGCTGTAACTTTGCACATATTCTTTTTTTATCCATAGACAAGTGAAGTGGGCTATATCGGACTATATCTTGGTGTAGACCCCATATAAAACGATCTGCCGATTTAAGGTCTTAGGCCCATAAAAGCCGCATTTATTACCCGATTTTGCAGAAATTTGAGACAGAGTTGTGTTCGGTCACTAGACATCCTTGTTTAATTTGGACAAGATCGGTTTAGATTTCGATATAGCTGCCATATAGACCGATTTCTCGACTTAAGGTCTTGGGCCCATAAAAGGCTCGTTTATTGTCCGATTTCGCTGAAATTTGGGACAGCAAGTTGTATTAAGCTCTTCGACATCTTTTTTAAATTTGGACCAGATTGGTTCAGATTTGGATATAGCTGTTTTATAGACTAATCTCTCGATTTAACGTCTTATATTCATAAAAGTCGCATTTATTGTTCGATTTCGCAGAAATTTAGGGCAGTGAGTTGTGTTAGGTCACTCAATATCTTTCTTCAATTTGGCCAATACCAGTCCAGATTTGTATATAGCTGCTATATAGACCGATCTCTTGATTTGAGGTCTTGTGCACATGAAAGGCGAATTTATAATCTGATTTCGCTGAAATTTGGGACAATGAATTGTGTTAAGCACTTCAAAATCTGTTTCCAATTTGGCTTAGACCGCTCTAGATTTGAATAAAGCTGCCATAAAAACCGATCTCTCTATTTTAGGTTTTGGGCACATAAAAGGCGCATTTATTGTCCGATTTCGTTGAAATTTGGGACAGTGAGTTGTGTTGGGTCCCTCAATATCTTTTCAATTTCAATTTTGCCCAGATCGGTTCAGATTAGGATATAGCTGCCATATGACCGATCTCTCGATCTAAGGTCTTGGGCTCTAATTTGACGAAGTGATTTACGTTTGGCTTTTCGACATCCAGGGGTTATATGGTTCAGATCGGCATATATCTGGTTATAGCTGCCAACAAAATCAATATTTTGTTATTCAAAATTGAACATTGACTTTAATTTATTACACCAATCAATTTCCGTGCCGGGTTTGGTCCAAATCGTACATAGCTGCTATGGTTGCACAAAATATGCATCTTTTATCGGATTATGACGAAAGGTGGTTTACATATATACCCGAGGTGGCTGGTATCCAAAGTTCAGCCCGGCCGAACTTAATGCCTTTTTACTTGTTTTATTTATGCAGGCTATAAAAATTGAAAAAATTAGTCGAAACGATCCATGCCAAATATGTAAACATCGGTATATTTAAGATATAGCTGTCTGTATCGGGTCGCATTCGGGTATAAAAAGGAGGCTCTTTATCATTGAGCTTAAACTTGAATCGGACAGCACCCATTGATATGTGAGAAGTGTGCCCCTGTTCCTTAATGGAATGTTCATGGGCAAAATTGCAATTGAGTTGGCCTTTCTATATTCCTACCGAGTATGGCTAAGATGCAAATGCAAATTGCAAATTTGCCCATGAACATTCCATTAAGGAACAGGGACAAACTTCTCACATATCAATGAGTGCAGTCCGATTCAAGTTTAATCTCAATGATAAGGCACCTCCTTTTTATAGCCGAGTCCGAACGGCGTGCCTCAGTGCGACACTTCTTTCGGGAGAAGTATTTTCATGGCAAAGAACCTCACAAATGTTGCCAGCATTAGGAGGGGAAAACCACAGCTGAAAATTTTTTGGGATGTCGACGCCGGGATTTGAACCCATGCGTTCAGCGTTAAAGGCGGACATGCTAACCTGAGCTACGGTGGCCTCCATTATTTTGAATATAGCTGCCATTAATACTGATCTCTCGGATAAAAGCAGAGTTTATTGCCCTATTTCGCTGGAAGTTTGCACAGTAAGCTTTGTTAGTCTCTTCTACATCCGTTTTCTATATGGCTCAGATCAGTCTATATTTCGACAATGCTGCTATATAGACCAATATCCCAATTTCGGGTATTGGGTCCTAAAAGTCGTATTTTTTAACCCATTTCGCTGGAATTCGCTACAGTGTGCTATGCCAGGCTTTTCGACATGAGTGCTCTATATGGTTTAGATCGGTCTATATTTGGATATAGCGGCCATAGAGACCGACCACCCGATTTAAGTTTTTGGGCCCATAAAAGCTGTATTTTGTTGCCGATTATTCTGAAGTTGGGTACATTGGGCTGTAGTACACCTTCACATATCGTCCTGAAAATGGTAAAGATCAGGCTATATTTAGATATAACTACCACATAAACCAATATTCTGTTTTACCATTTTGAACGGTGAATTGTATTAGATTGCTCGACGTCGGTGTCGAATCCAAATGGGACCATATTTTGATACAGCCTATAGGTTCATATTTGTGAATTTATTCACAATATATATTTAAATCAACTTCACAAAATAAATCATTCAAAATCACATTTACTTCCAATATTCAATATGTTTTCTTATTTCTTTTTTATATTTGTTATGAGGCAAAATTTCATTACAATAGCTGTTGTCCTCAAAAAGTAGTCAAAGTCGGTTGTCCTAAAACAACGGCGATGCGTAGAAATTGAAAATAAATTAAGCAGCGTTGGCAATCCTGTTTTACTTATATACAGCGTGATATTCAAGGACGCGTCCTCGAAAGTAACGATACATAAAGTAATGTACTCAAAAGTACCGGTAGGTAGTAAATCTGCGATAAATAGGCCCCAAATAGGGCAAAAAAAATTTTTTTTATATAGAAAGGCTTAAAAAGTCGGGAGATAATTTTTAATCGGTCAAAACTCCGAAAATTTTTTGGTCCCCAAAAGTCACGGTACACATACATATATATATATATATATATATATATATATATGTATGTGTACTGAGACTTTTGGGGGCACTTTTCCTATCTACCGGTACTTTTGAGAACATTTTGGCTTTTTGGGGACAGTCCTCAAAAGTTTTGTCATGTACCGTGACTTTCGGGGACACTGGACTTTCGAGGACATTTAAAAAAAAAATTAGTTTATTGGTTCGTTTGAAAGCTCTATTATTATTAATTATAAAATTATTATTTTTTTTCATATGTATACGCTATTTCCATCCTTTTTTTCCATTTTAAAATTATTTTTCTCAACCCAGGGTTGCCATCCTCGTTACTAATTATCACGGGTACAACGCCGTTGAACTACAAACATTTGATGTGGCTTTGTACTCAAGTGTCCTCATAATACCCGATACATTGCAAGGAAAAATGTCCCCGATTGTAACGGAGTACATATATATAAATATGTATTCATAAATATTAATTGCGACATGGACGACAATGTTCTACTCATTTACTTAGTGGTCGATTTTAGAGGAAACGATTATGGTTATAAAGACACAGCTAATTAAACATATTAACATTTCTATTTGTGTTTAAAATGTCAAAAAATACATTCTTGAAAGGATAGACAAATAGAACACTATAAGTGTGTTCGCGTACTTTTCAATATTGGTAGGTCACTATAGGTCAGTTCGCGTATTGTTTCAGTAATATTTACAGAAGAATGAATGCGACCTGTACCTTGATTACAAGAAAACATGGACAAACAGACAAACGCACATAGTTAAATCGAATCAGGAAGTAGTTCAAGCCAATCGGTATGCTTAATGGAATTTTTTTAGCTTTGCAAATAAAAGCACTAATTATCACGGGTACAACGCCGTTGAACTACAAACATTTCATGTGGCTTTGTACTCAAGTGTCCTCATAATACCCGATACATTGCAAGGAAAAATGTCCCCGATTGTAACGGAGTACATATATATAAATATGTATTCATAAATATTAATTGCGACATGGACGACAATGTTCTACTCATTTACTTAGTGGTCGATTTTAGAGGAAACGATTATGGTTATAAAGACACAGCTAATTGAACATATTAACATTTCTATTTGTGTTTAAAATGTCAAAAAATACATTCTTGAAAGGATAGACAAATAGAACACTATAAGTGTGTTCGCGTACTTTTCAATATTGATAGGTCACTATAGGTCAGTTCGCGTATTGTTTCAGTAATATTTGCAGAAGAATGAATGCGACCTGTACCTTGATTACAAGAAAACATGGACAAACAGACAAACGCACATAGTTAAATCGAATCAGGAAGTAGTTCAAGCCAATCGGTATGCTTAATGGTATTTTTTTAGCTTTGCAAATAAAAGCACTAAGTTATAATACTCTGTTCCACGGTTGTGGTGTGGGGCTTAAATATTTTAATATGTATACTTAAAATTGCTTTGTCATGGATATTATTTAAGAATCCCTTACTTAACTAAATTGTGTTGTGGAAAAAATTTTGGTTTTAAGGTGGGTATTAACTTCGTACACCAGGGAAATTTTTCACAAAACGTTGTTTCACTATTTGTTGAACCTCAATGAAGTCTACTCTCATTTTTGATCTCATATGAAAACACCGTCAAACATATGATCCACCACCAAAATTTACTTTGCTAAACTGTATTGTTTGTGTAGTTATATTATAAACAAGTAAAAACGTGCTAAGTTCGGCCGGGCCGAATCTTATATACCCTCCACCATGGATCGCATTTGTCGAGTTCTTTCCTGGCATCTCTTCTTAGGAAAAAAAGGATATAAGAAAAGAGTTGCTCTGCTATTAAAACGATATCAAGATATGGTCCGGTTCGGACCACAATTAAATTATATGTATGTTGGAGACCTGTGTAAAATTTCAGCCAATTCGTATAAGAATTGCGTCCATTGGGGCTCACGAAGTAAAATAGAGAGAACGATTTATATGGGATCTGTATCGGGCTATAGAACGATTCAGATCATTATAAACACGTTTGTTGATGGTCATGAGAGGATCCGTCGTACAAAATTTCTGGCATATCGGATAATAATTGCGACCTCTAGGGGTCAAGAAGTCAAGATCCCAGATCGGTTTATATGGCAGCTATATCAGGTTATGAACCGATTTGAACCTTATTTGACACAGTTGTTGAAAGTAAAAATAAAATACGTCATGCAAAATTTCAGCCAAATCGGATAGGAATTGCGCCATCTAAAAGCTCAAGAAGTCAAATCCCCAGATCAGTTTATATGACAGCTATATCAGGTTATGGACCGATTTCAACTATACTTGGCGCAGTTGTTGGATATCATAACAAAACACGTCATGCAAAAATTCATTCCAATCGGCTAGCGATTATTCAAGCGGCTAGCTTTACTCCTTCGGAAGTTAGCGTGCTTTCGACAGACAGACGGACGGACGGACGGACGGACGGACGGACAGACGGACGGACATGGCTAGATCGACATAAAATTTCACGACGATCAAGAATATATATACTTTATGGGGTCTCAGACGAATATTTCGAGTAGTTACAAACAGAATGACGAAATTAGTATACCCCCCATCTTATGGTGGAGGGTATAAAAATAAAAATGTAAGAGCTATATTTGCCAACAACAACTGTTTATTGAAACGACAATGATCGAAAAAGCGACTAAAACTCTTTTGTTATCATGTTGTCCCAAGTTGAAAAGCGCTTCGTCCACGCTTTTAGAGAAAGCTAGTTTTTCACTCAATGAAGAACTTAGTACCACAAATGAAAATGTTTTCACAGATTTTTTTCACTATTTTTTTTATATGGAGTTTCACTGTGAAAACTGAAGTTAATACGCACCTTTAGAAAAAAATTCCTACTAAAACATACCCAAATGTCGAAGCGATTTCAATTTTTTCAATTGCAAATCACTTTTTAGTAGTCTTTTCATTTTTCACTGCAATTTTTGCTTGTATTTTCACAGTTTCTTTTGGGAACTTCTCGATTTCAACCCCCTTTTTAAATATTTCTAATTTGACAAAGAAGTTTCATTGTCTTTTCTCAATATCCGAAATCCCATCAGTTTCTTTTCGTCTATAGGGGGCTATACCGAAATCTGCACCGATCTGGGTCAAATTAGGCTAGGATTTTGAGTGGCCTTATATACAGTTATGTGCAAAAAAATAGGGACAACAGATAGACGGACAAATAAAGGATTCCAAAGCGAGTAAAACGACAGCTAAATCGATTCTTTATAAAATTTTTTTAATGCACCGCCATTGCAAAAACGATTTTTGTTACGAAAATGTCAAACATGTACTGATATTTAACAAGAAAGCTCTATTGCTACAAGCAGTCCAATTTTTAGTTGTGCAAAATAATAGGAACACTTCGGGTTTTAAAACAAAAATCACAAAACTAGAAAAAAGGAAGGCAAGTTTTGAGTTACAAGTGCAGCCAAATTGTGTTCTAACAGCGTTGTTGTAACTTAACAATCTCTTGTGCTTAATAAAGGCTTGGACCATCCTGGGCATAGAGTCGGTTCAGTTCAGGCGAACCGAAACTGATATAATTAATTGCAAATGCAAATTTTGCCCATGAACACTCCATTGAGGAACAGGGGCAAACTTCTCACATATCAATAAGTGCAGTCTGATTCAAGTTTAAGCTCAATGATAAGGGACCTCCTTTTTATAGCCGAGTCCGAACGGCGTGCCGCAGTGCGACACCTCTTTTGATGAGAATTTTTTCATGGCTAAGTACCTCACAAATGTCGCCAGCATTAGGAGGGGATAACCACCGCTGAAAATTTTATGATGGTCACGCCAGGATTCGAACCCGGGCGTTCAGCGTCATAGGCGGACATGCTTACCTCTGCGCTACGGTGGCCTCCAATAATTAACTACGGAGCTAAAATGGTTAACCAAAATTCATGGGAATTGAAATGAAGTATTCCCCTTATATGAGTTTTAATGATATACCAAACATTTTCAATCGAATTTAGATTCGGAGACTTTGGGGGCCACCACAGAACAGACATTTTATTGCTTCTATACCTAGGTTGTCTATATTAAGAAGTGTGCTTAAGGCTCTTATCCGGTTGGAAAATTTATCCGACTTGCCTACAGTCTTCAGATAATCCAAGGACACAATTCTGTCAATTTTCAAAATAATTTGTAGATATAACGATATCCTATATACAATACAAGAGGTCCACTTTATTGTATAGAAACATTCCCCTAACCACGATAATTCTACCGAGATGTTTGATAGTTTAAACGGTGTACTTGGGGTTTGCAGAGGCTTGAGCCGGTCTCATTACATGATATTATCCCCTACTTAGGCTATTTAAAATAATTTTTATTTATCAACCAAAAAATATTGCGCCATCCTTTTTGTGGCGAGTTGAAAATATCATATTTGATATATCCAATATATCAACCTTTGTTGAGTAATCTATTTTGACAACATAGGCGTCATTTTTATTCATAAACTTTTAAGAAATTAGAGTTTTTCGAAGAATTTAAGTAACAACTTTTACATTTACCAAAGTTTTTTTTTTTGTTTAGACGATGTAAACAGTTTTTTGTTCTAAAAGTTCAACATTCCGCCTCATAATTTTCGGTTTCTTGACGCAAGTTTCTAATTTGAGGATCCATTTCACAGCATTTTTCACAAGAATTTGCGAAACCGTATGCAATTCTGCAACTTTATGGTTGTAATTTCTCAAGTTTAGTAACTTTTGAATATTTTTTCTTGTAACTACGTTACAGTACCTCGTTCTGCCTATATTTGCCTAGGGTCTTCTTTATGGTCTTCAGCCCATAAAAGCTGCAATTTTTGTCCGATTTCGCTGAAATTTGAAGCAATGAGTTGTACTAAGAACTTTGGCATCCGGTTTGAATATGGTGCATATCGGTCTATATTTACATATAGCTGCCATATAGACCGATCTGCCAATTTTGGGTCTAAAGCCCATAACAGGCGCATTTATTGTCTGATTTCACTGAAATTTGAAACAGTAACGTTTAGCCTTTGGATATTCTGTTTTAGTTTGGCTCAGATCGGTCAGGATTTGGGTATAGCTGTCATCTAGACCGATCTCCCGATTTACTGCTGATTTAAGGTCTTGGGCCCATAAAAGGCGCAATTATTGTCCGATTTCGCTGAAATTTGAAACAGTGAGTTGTGTTAAGTCAGTTGATATCCTTGTTTAATTTGGCTTAGATCGGTCCAGATTTGGATATAGCTGCCATATAGACCGATCTTCCGATTTAAGGTCTTGGGCCCATAAAAAGCGCATTTATTGTTCGATTTTACTGAAAATCTGGACAGTGAGTAGTCTTAGGCCATTTAGTATCTGTTTTTAATTTGGCTCAGATCGGTCTAGATTTGGATATAGCTGCCTTATAGACCGATCTCTCGATTTAAGATCCTGGACCCATAATAGGCGCATTCATAGTCCGATTTCGCTGAAATTTGAAACAACAAGTTGTGTTAGGTATCATGACATCATTGTGCAAGTTGGCATAGATCGGTCTGGATTTGGATATAGCTGCCAAATGATCGATGTTGTTGTTGTAGTAGCCACATTTGCATGTGGAGATGGGTGGCGATCCTCGTCAAGCTCTTTCAAGATGAGCAAGCTCGTTCCGGTCCAAAGGACCAATCGCCGCGGGAACACAAATAGATCGATCTCTCAGTTTGAGGTCTTGGCCCCATAAAAGGCGCATTTATTGTTCGATTTCGCTGAAATTTAGTTTAATTTAATTAATTTAAATTTAATTTTAGCCTTTTGTCATCCTTTTATCGGTCCATATTTGGATTTTGCTTCCAAAAAGACCCATTTTGTTCTAAAAATGTCCGTGTCAAATTTGGTCCAAATCGGACCATATTTCGAAATAGCTGCGATGAGTGCATGAATTATGAATTTTTCACCGGACTATTACGAAAGGTGGTTTAGTTATATACTCAAGGTGGTGGGTATCCAAAGTTCGGCCCGGCCGAACTTAATGCGTTTTCTCATTGTTTTGTGTTCTTTCTCATTGCCTAATCTTTCTTCGGACACAATGGACCTAAGTTCCCAGAGTAAAGCAGATAGCCATTGAGCTTGTTCTACAGGTGTCATTGTATAACATAAGATTAATAACCATAACAGCAGTGAACACAAACATCAATTTATAAAATGTTTATTTTGAAGTTTACATTTTTGTAAGGCGAATTCAAAAACTAATTGACATAAAATTTTATCAGCTGGGTTGATGAGACCATCTGATAAATACGCCTTGGATGATTCTAAATGTTTATTTCGATATCGACTTTCGCCTAATCGATTAGTTGACTTTGTGTAAAAAAATCGAGGTTCACTATCACTGATTAAATAGTGGAATAATCGATTTATACGTCGATTTGGTCTCATAACAATGTACCCCAATTTTTTGCCAAAATTATATCGCTAATGGGAGCTTTAACAGTTTTTGGACAAACTCAATGGCAAAACAGAATGAAGACCGAAACAGAATGAGCGCAATGAGTATTATTTTGAGTGTCGCGTTGCAAAAATGCAACGCTGCAAAAAAATTTCAAAAAATGTACTCACAAAAGTTGAAAATTTTTTTACATTGACGACTACAAACACTACTTCACGTGTGCCAGCAATAAATGATGACCATTTTCAAGCGCCAAATTTTAAAAAATTTTAACTTTACCCCGTGACTGTGGTCTAGGCGTAAATCCGTGTAGACAGAAGTAGTTCTTTTCAGCTGGAGATACAAATTGTCCGCGTGTCAAGGCAAAGCGTGCCTCCTAGAAGCTTTTCTGCGAACAGATCGATAACGTTAATGATGCCTTCAAAATGAAAAAGTTTATTTCAAAAACCTATGTCTTTCTGAAACGTTGGTAGACGACATGGAAGTGAGAGCAGAGACAACGGAGTATATTTTGAGGCTTTTGGTGAAAACCCATTTTCCACAGTATACTGACATGTAATTGTACTCACATGTAATTGAAAATGTCTGTTAAAATTTGTGAATTTACATATGATTCATAATTTTTGCTATCACACCTGCATTTTATGTCCGTATGACATAACCTAAAAATTTGATCAAAAGCTGATTTTTTTATGCGTAAAAATTGTTAAAGTTGTGGAAAAGCTGGTTAATTTATAAAATTGCGAAAACAATTTAATTTTGAGTTACTTTCATTCGACTGATATCAAAAACCGCTGATTTCTTTATATTTTTGTCAGAAAGAATAGGGGGCGCTCTAATCGAAAGAAATTACATGGGCTATTTTGAAAAGTGATTCTCGTATATTAGTTTTGTTTGTATCACACGGCATGAACAACTCTGCATGTGCTAAATTTGACATGTAAGACAAATACATGCCGTCTAAATGAGCCTTTAGCTTAACCTTATTTAGTGAACCCTGGCATTGAGGATGTCAACTTGTTCTCTTTGTAAATTAATTCTTTGTTTAGATTTTCTCCTATTTTTGTCATTTTCATTCGGCACATATGACATCCTTAATGATGTTAATGGGGCCTATCCACTTTATGTTTTCGAAAATGACCTAACCTTCTCATGGTGAATCCTGCCCCTGTCCTATGGTGATGGGTTTAAAAACAACAAGTGTGAAGGGTTCAGATGTTTTCCAAAGCAAAGCGAGTTAATGCAGATACTGCATGACAGTAAATCGAAACAATTGGAAAGTTTAAACTCAAGCAAGTTAAAGCCCCAATTAGACGAGCCGACAAGTCATACGACATGTCACTTTCTGTAATAATAAGACTTGTCTTATGTAAGTCAAATACGAATAGAGCGCTCTCTAATCGCCATGTATTGTCGTATGTATTGCACTTTTTTTTATAGACATGTGTCTACATGTATGTTCGATGAAATAGAAGCTCGATTTAATCGAAAAAGTTGCATATTTATTCCAAAATCCATTTGTCATATAAAATTTTTCTTACGTATCACACGATGTGTACAATTTTCAGCGTGGCTATTTTTGAAATTACATATGACTTGTCGGCTCGTCAATGGAGGCTTTAGTTAAAAGTTTTTAAAATACCTACTCTAAACAAAAAAACTTTTACACTCGTATTCACAAAGCTTAAAACAGCTTTATAATGGGTTTATTTGACAGTTCTATAAAGGAAATCTGTCAAATAAGCAGAGTTTAACACTATTTTAAGTTTTGTGAATATGGGCATTAGTTGTGAACTTCCCTTCATAATTTGTTGAAATTGACAGGGTTGCATTTTTAAAGCAAAATTTTGATCTTTGCCATTGTTGCATTCGGGAATGCATTGAAATCATTGCTTCAACAAACTTCACTTGTTTCCGGTATTTTTAGTGCGGTTTAAAATTTGGGTACCTTTTAATCCGGTATATGAGTTTCGGTACTTGGTACTTTGAATCATTTGGTTTCAAATATTATGGGTCGTTTTACATAATGGCTGTGTATTATTTAAGTATGTACTATATGGTGCATTGCAATGAAATATGTATGAAAATGACATCAATCCAGATTGGCAACTAATGCTAAAGCAGAGTATTTTATTCAGCTTTCGGATTCATTGTGAAAAAACAAAATTTTTTGTTTAACATAATTACTTAAGATGCCTTTAGACGAGCAGACATGTCATAGGTTATTTCAAAAATAGCTACTCTGAATGTTGTACACATGATATAATCACCAGGTAGCGTACCGTAAACAGCTGAGTACAATTTTTTCTCGCGAAGTACACAATCTATCAACGAGTGTGTGTGTGTGTATTATAGTTAAGAACCATAGCACAAACAAACAATGAAAAATGGAGCGAACTAGTAACATGCTCAAAATCAGGGTTGCACTAATCACTGATTTTGACAGATAGTGTACTCAAAATTTTGTTGTTGGGCAACTGCCACTACCTGTAAATAAATATGTCTTGGTTGTACATATCATAAGCAATCAGCCGACATACAATTTGTGAGTTTTGACAATACTCGGCATTGAGGATGTCAACTTTTTCTCTTTGTACATTCATTCTTTGTTTAGATTTTCTCCTATTTGTCTCATTTTTATCCTGCACCTTCCTTAATGATCTTCATAGGGCCTATCCACTTTATGTTTTCGAAAGTGGCCTAACCTTCTTTTAGTGAATTCAGGTGTGATATGTACGAAAAGTGTAATATGACAAATGGATTTTGGAATAAATATCCAACATTTTTGAGTGTCGCGTTGCAAAAATGCAACACTGTAAACAAATGCCAAAAAATCAACACGCAAAACTTGTTATCTTTGACGACTAAAAACAATATCTACATGTGGCAAAAAAAAATATAACTTTACCGGTTTTTTTTTTTTTTTTTTTTGGGGGATTTGTGTGCAGAGTTGCACTTGCCTGCAATGATGCTAGATATGACAAGACGAGTTATTGGTGCCTTTAAATAACCAATGGCCATCATGTTCTGGCGGCGATCGGTCCTTGGGAACGGAACGAGCTTGCTTACCTAAAGGAGCTTGACGAGAATCGCCTCCAACCTCCACATACAAATGTGGCTAAGTCATTTTAATTTTATATAAATGTTTCTCGGGGTTTATAATTGCGATTTCATTAAAGTTCTAAAGCCCCGTTTACATTGGCTGCTAAATCCGGATTTAAGGCTCACGTCAGCTGATTTTCTAAAGGGAAAACAGGTGATCGAGCCATTAAATCCGGATTTAGTGGCGAATGTAAACGGGGTTTAAGCAATTTTTGAAATCCAGAATGTTTAATCATTGAATAAATATGTTGCGTTCTGCCTCTTTTAGTTTTGTCATTCAGATTGAATGATGACACCATAAGTTTTGATAAGCGGCGATAAGATTGGCCACTTAGCTAATCGGGGATAGCATTTTTCGCCATACAAACTAAGCGGGGAAAATCCGCTTAATGGCTAAATAAAACAAAGCTACTATTACTCATGGCCGGTTACAAAGCACTAAATGATTCAACAAAAAAATTTCGACGAAATTCTGTCATTCGCCAATCTTGTTTTCAGATTATTTGCATTGGAAGAAATATATATAAAACAATTTTATACTATATTTCATACCGATTATTTATAAAATGTGAAGATCGAATAAAAACAACATACATAATTATTAAGTATGAACGACCCATTAAGTTTAAAGCAAATTAATCAAAGTACCAAGTACTCAACTGTGGTGGAGTGAGTAACTAGACAAAGAAAAAAACAAATCAATGGCAATTTGTAATGTAATAAACATAAGAAAACTCGTGCGCTAGCCCAAGGAAAATTAAAATAGCATTGCAGCTTATATTAAGTGAGAGGTGAACATCTCTCTAAATGCCACATCAAATTTGCTATGCAATGAAGGAAAGTGTATTGCATAAGGGCGATCTGCATCGATCGTAACAAAAGGTGGTCAGAAAAGGCAAAGCCTCAGCACAATATTTTGTTTAATTATGAAATACCACATTATTCATGCAGCGTAACGCCTTAAAAATATGTATTTTGATATTATAATGTTAATTTTAATTAAGTGTCAAAATTAAACAAAGTGTGATAATTTAATAAAGTGTTATGCAAATGTATCATGTTTTTCTTAATCGATTTTTTTATTATCAAGGTATCTTAGAAGGATTCAGTGAGCTTTATTGGGCATTACCGAAAATACAATTGAGATGTTCGGATAATATAAACACTTCTACCATTTAAGGTCTTGAGTTCATAAAAGGCACATCTCTTATCTTACTACTCTGAAATTTGTACATAGTCTTGTATGAGACTACACATTGGATGGGGTCATATATGGATATATGCAGCTACCAAATAGACTGATCTTCAGATGTAAGGCCGCGAGTCTACACAAGTATATATATTATTGGTATCTCTGAAGTTTGAAATAAAATGTAGTGGATCATTCGATGCGCATTTCAAGTACAATCCAAAATTGTTTAAATATTTCCTTATATGTAAAATAGTTGCTCGTATTGTATAGGATAACAAACATGATATATCCAAAATTTGGCTCAGCTATACTTTATTCGTTTGTATGCTCAATTATGTCATTTCGTTCGCATCACATATCTATTTCTTTCACTACAAAGTGTAATATTATTATTCCGCGTTAAACTTTATGACGATATAGCCATGTTTCTCCATTCTTCTGTCTGTTGAAATCACGGCACAGCTTAACGATATTGAGCTGAAACTTCGCAGACAATCTTTTTATACCCATCACCAAATATCAATATCCGACCCTATAAAATATATATATTCTTGATCGTCGTAAAAGTATAAGACGACCCAGCCATGTCCGTCCATCTGTCTGTTGAAATCAGGCTACAGTCTTTAAAAATAAAGATATTTAGCTGTAACTTTGCACATATTCTTTTTTTATCCATAGACAAGTGAAGTGGGCTATATCGGACTATATCTTGGTGTAGACCCCATATAAAACGATCTGCCGATTTAAGGTCTTAGGCCCATAAAAGCCGCATTTATTACCCGATTTTGCAGAAATTTGAGACAGAGTTGTGTTCGGTCACTAGACATCCTTGTTTAATTTGGACAAGATCGGTTTAGATTTCGATATAGCTGCCATATAGACCGATTTCTCGACTTAAGGTCTTGGGCCCATAAAAGGCTCGTTTATTGTCCGATTTCGCTGAAATTTGGGACAGCAAGTTGTATTAAGCTCTTCGACATCTTTTTTAAATTTGGACCAGATTGGTTCAGATTTGGATATAGCTGTTTTATAGACTAATCTCTCGATTTAACGTCTTATATTCATAAAAGTCGCATTTATTGTTCGATTTCGCTGAAATTTAGGGCAGTGAGTTGTGTTAGGTCACTCAATATCTTTCTTCAATTTGGCCAATACCAGTCCAGATTTGTATATAGCTGCTATATAGACCGATCTCTTGATTTGAGGTCTTGTGCACATGAAAGGCGAATTTATAATCTGATTTCGCTGAAATTTGGGACAATGAATTGTGTTAAGCACTTCAAAATCTGTTTCCAATTTGGCTTAGACCGCTCTAGATTTGAATAAAGCTGCCATAAAAACCGATCTCTCTATTTTAGGTTTTGGGCACATAAAAGGCGCATTTATTGTCCGATTTCGTTGAAATTTGGGACAGTGAGTTGTGTTGGGTCCCTCAATATCTTTTCAATTTCAATTTTGCCCAGATCGGTTCAGATTAGGATATAGCTGCCATATGACCGATCTCTCGATCTAAGGTCTTGGGCTCTAATTTGACGAAGTGATTTACGTTTGGCTTTTCGACATCCAGGGGTTATATGGTTCAGATCGGCATATATCTGGTTATAGCTGCCAACAAAATCAATATTTTGTTATTCAAAATTGAACATTGACTTTTATTTATTACACCAATCAATTTCCGTGCCGGGTTTGGTCCAAATCGTACATAGCTGCTATGGTTGCACAAAATATGCATCTTTTATCGGATTATGACGAAAGGTGGTTTACATATATACCCGAGGTGGCTGGTATCCAAAGTTCAGCCCGGCCGAACTTAATGCCTTTTTACTTGTTTTATTTATGCAGGCTATAAAAATTGAAAAAATTAGTCGAAACGATCCATGCCAAATATGTAAACATCGGTATATTTAAGATATAGCTGTCTGTATCGGGTCGCATTCGGGTATAAAAAGGAGGCTCTTTATCATTGAGCTTAAACTTGAATCGGACAGCACCCATTGATATGTGAGAAGTGTGCCCCTGTTCCTTAATGGAATGTTCATGGGCAAAATTGCAATTGAGTTGGCCTTTCTATATTCCTACCGAGTATGGCTAAGATGCAAATGCAAATTGCAAATTTGCCCATGAACATTCCTGCTGCAAAAAAATTTCAAAAAATGTACTCACAAAAGTTGAAAATTTTTTAACATTGACGACTACAAACACTACTTCACGTGTGCCAGCAATAAATGATGACCATTTTCAAGCGCCAAATTTTAAAAAATTTTAACTTTACCCCGTGACTGTGGTCTAGGCGTAAATCCGTGTAGACAGAAGTAGTTCTTTTCAGCTGGAGATACAAATTGTCCGCGTGTCAAGGCAAAGCGTGCCTCCTAGAAGCTTTTCTGCGAACAGATCGATAACGTTAATGATGCCTTCAAAATGAAAAAGTTTATTTCAAAAACCTATGTCTTTCTGAAACGTTGGTAGACGACATGGAAGTGAGAGCAGAGACAACGGAGTATATTTTGAGGCTTTTGGTGAAAACCCATTTTCCACAGTATACTGACATGTAATTGTACTCACATGTAATTGAAAATGTCTGTTAAAATTTGTGAATTTACATACAGGGTGGCTGATGAATATTGCTACAATGATGAATATTGCTACATTTTTTTTTCGGTGTATGGAATACATTTTTCTTTTATTCATGTTAAATTAAATTATTAAATTAATTATTAAATTATTATTAATTAAATTAATTAATTAATTAATTAAATTAATTATTAAATTATTATTATTAAATAGAAAAAAAGTTATTACATTTTTTTTTGGTAGCGGCTTTCATCAGCCACCCTGTATGATTCATAATTTTTGCTATCACACCTGCATTTTATGTCCGTATGACATAACCTAAAAATTTGATCAAAAGCTGATTTTTTTATGCGTAAAAATTGTTAAAGTTGTGGAAAAGCTGGTTAATTTATAAAATTGCGAAAACAATTTAATTTTGAGTTACTTTCATTCGACTGATATCAAAAACCGCTGATTTCTTTATATTTTTGTCAGAAGGAATAGGGGGCGCTCTAATCGAAAGAAATTACATGGGCTATTTTGAAAAGTGATTCTCGTATATTAGTTTTGTTTGTATCACACGGCATGTACAACTCTGCATGTGCTAAATTTGACATGTAAGACAAATACATGCCGTCTAAATGAGCCTTTAGCTTAACCTTATTTAGTGAACCCTGGCATTGAGGATGTCAACTTGTTCTCTTTGTAAATTAATTCTTTGTTTAGATTTTCTCCTATTTTTGTCATTTTCATTCGGCACATATGACATCCTTAATGATGTTAATGGGGCCTATCCACTTTATGTTTTCGAAAATGACCTAACCTTCTCATGGTGAATCCTGCCCCTGTCCTATGGTGATGGGCAGGATTCACTGAATAAGGTTAAGCCAAGCGATCAGCCGATATACTTTTTTTTTAATATTTGGCAGTACTTGGCATTGAGGATGTCAACTTGTTCTCTTTTTACATTCATTCTTCGTTTACGTTTTCTCCTATATGATGACATTTTCAATCGTCAGATTTGACATCCTTAATGATGTTTATGGGGCCTATCCACTTTGTGTTTTGCATGTGACCTAACCTTCTATTAGTGAATCCTGGGTGATGGGTTTAAAAACAACAAGTGTGAAGGGTTCAGATGTTTTCCAAAGCAAAGCGAGTTAATGCAGATACTGCATGACAGTAAATCGAAACAATTGGAAAGTTTAAACTCAAGCAAGTTAAAGCCCCAATTAGACGAGCCGACAAGTCATACGACATGTCACTTTCTGTAATAATAAGACTTGTCTTATGTAAGTC